>NC_069503.1:324087587-324387587 GCF_027579735.1 Bombina bombina
ACATCGCAAACAATAAAAAAAAAATATTAACCCCTAATCTGCAGAACTGGGCATCGCCGCCACTATTAAAATATATTAACCCCTAAACCGCCGCCCTCCCGCATCTCAAACACTACTTTAATTTTATTAACCCCTAATCTGCTGTCCCTAACATCGCCGACACCTACCTACATTTATTAACCCCTAATCTGCCACCCCCAATGTTGCCGCAACTATATTAAATGTATTAACCCCTAAACCTAAGTCTAACCCTAACCCTAATACCCCCTAACTTAAATATAATTTAAATAAATCTAAATAAAATAACTAACATTAATTAAATTATTCCTATTTAAAACTAAATAAGCCCTAAAATAGCTACAATATAACTAATAGTTACATTGTAACTATCTTAGGATTTATTTTTATTTTACAGGCAACTTTGTATTTATTTTAACTAGGTACAATAGTTATTAAATAGTTATTAACTATTTAATAGCTACCTAGTTAAAATAAAGACAAATTTACCTGTAACATAAATCCTAACCTAAGTTACAATTACACCTAACACTACACTATAATTAAATTAATTACCTAAACTAAATACAATTAAATACAATTTAAAAAAATATCTAAAGTACGTAAAAAACCCCCATTAAATTACAGAAAATAATAAAAATAATCACACTTTTTTTAAACTAATTACACCTAATCTGATCCCCATAATAAAATAAAAAGCCCCCCAAAATAATAAAAAGCCCTACCCTATACTTAATTACAAATAGCCCTTAAAAGGGCCTTTTGCGGGGCATCACCCCAAAGTAATCAGCTCTATTACCTGTAAAAAAAAGTACAATACCCCCCAACATTACAACCCACCACCCACACACCCAGCTCTACTCTAAAACCCACCCAATCCCCCCTTAATAAAACCTAACACTAACCCCTTGAAGATCACCCTACCTTGAGAAGTCTTCACCCAGCCGGGCCAAAGTCCTCAACGAAGCCGGGCGAAGTGGTCTTCCAGATGGGCAGAAGTCTTCATCAAAGCCGGCCAGAAGAGGTCCTCCAGACGGGCAGAAGTATTCATCCAGGCGTCATCTTCTATCTTCATCCATCCGGACTGGAGCGGCACCATCTTCAAGACATCCGACGCGGAGCATCCTCTTCCAACAAAGTCCAACTGAAGAATGAAGGTTCCTTTAAATGACGTCATCCAAGATGGCGACCCTTCAATTCCGATTGGATGATAGAATTCTATCAGCAAATCGGAATTAAGGTAGAAAAAATCCTATTGGCTGATGCAATCAGCCAATAGGATTGAAGTTCAATCCTATTGGCTGATCCAATCAGCCAATAGGATTGAGCTGGCATTCTATTGGCTGATTGGATCAGCCAATAGAATGTGAGCTCAATCCTATTGGCTGATTGCATCAGCCAATAGGATTTTTTCTACCTTAATTCCGATTGGCTGATAGAATTCTATCATCCAATCGGAATTGAAGGGTCGCCATCTTGGATGACGTCATTTAAAGGAACCTTCATTCTTCAGTTGGACTTCGTTGGAAGAGGATGCTCCGCGTCGGATGTCTTGAAGATGGAGCCGCTCCGCGCCGGATGGATGAAGATAGAAGATGCCGCCTGGATGAAGACTTCTGCCCGCCTGGAGGACCTCTTCTGGCCAGCTTCGATGAAGACTTCTGCCCGTCTGGAGGACCACTTCGCCCGGCTTCGTTGAGGACTTCGGCCCGGCTGGGTGAAGACTTCTCAAGGTAGGGTGATCTTCAAGGGGTTAGTGTTAGGTTTTATTAAGGGGGGATTGGGTGGGTTTTAGAGTAGGGTTGGGTGTGTGAGTGGTGGGTTTTAATGTTGGGGGGTATTGTACTTTTGTTTTACAGGTAAAAGAGCTGATTACTTTGGGGCAATGCTCCGCAAAAGGCCCTTTTAAGGGCTATTTGTAATTTAGTATAGGGTAGGGCTTTTTGTTATTTTGGGGGGCTTTTTTATTTTATTAGGGGGATTAGATTAGGTGTAATTAGTTTAAAAAAACTTGTAATTATTTTATTATTTTCTGTAATTTAGTGGGGGTTTTTTTGTACTTTAGATATTTTTTTAAATTGTATTTAATTGTATTTAATTATAGTGTAGTGTTAGGTGTAATTGTAACTTAGGTTAGGATTTATTTTACAGGTAAATTTGAATTTATTTTAACTAGGTAGCTATTAAATCGTTAATAACTATTCTACCTAGTTAAAATAAATACAAAATTGCCTGTAAAATAAAAATAAACTCTAAGCTAGCTACAATGTAACTATTAGTTATATTGTAGCTAGCTTAGGGTTTATTTTATAGGTAAGTATTTAGTTTTAAATAGGAATAATGTAGTTAATGATAGTTATTTTATTTAGATTTATTTAAATTATATTTAAGTTAGGGGGGTGTTAGGGTTAGGGTTAGACTTAGGTTTAGGGGTTAATAACTTTAATATAGTGGCGGCGACTTTGTGGGCAGCAGATTAGGGGTTAAGTGTAGGTAGGTTGCGGCGACATTGGGGGTGGCAGATTATGGGTTAATAAATATAATGTAGGGTTCGGCAATGTTGGGGGCAGCAGATTAGGGATTCATAACTATAATGTAGGTGGCGGCGGTGTCCGGAGCGTCAGATTAGGGATTAATAATATTATGCAGGTGTCGGCGATGTCGGGGGTGGCATATTAGGGGTTAATGAGTGTAAGATTAGGGGTGTTTAGACTCGGGGTTCATGTTAGGGTGTTAGGTGTAGACATAAAATGTGTTTCCCCATAGGAATCAATGGGGCTGCGTTAGGAGCTTTACGCTTCTTTTTGAAGGTATTAGGTTTATTTTCAGCCGGCTCTGCCCCATTAATGCCTATGGGGAAATCGTGCACAAGCACGTTTTACCTGCTTACCGCTAACGTAAGCAGCGCTGGTATTGAGGTGAGATGTGGAGCTAAATTTTGCTCTACGCTCACTTTTTTTGTGGCTAACGCCGAGTTTCTAAACACCCGTAATACCAGCGTTGTCTGTAGGTGAGCGGTGAGGGAAAACTGCGCGTTAGCACCACACAGCCTTACCGACAAAACTCGTAATCTAGGCGATTGTTTTTTTGTGCAGGTTTCCTATCTGAATTGCTTCCAAAATATTAGAAAACCTCTCGATAATTAATTAATTTATTTAACAATTTCAAGAAAACACCATCCTGCAAAAACACCCCCCTCTAACATTTCAAATCATACACCTTAGACCTCTTGCAAATACATTGGACCTGTTGAAAGCGGCTTATTTGGCAGGCCACAAGGTTTTTTTCCCAGAAATGTGCATGGTAAGTTGAATGAACTGATTATTTTCTTCAATAAAATGTTAAAATTAAATTTCAAATTACCCTTCAAACTATACAAATGTGTACACATGTTATATATGATACTTTAAAATGCTTATGAATACAATTAAGTATTTTTATTTTCAGTCATGACTTAGTATTTGTAATCTGCCCTATTTTCTTTTGCTTTGGCCATGAATCTTTTGTTTCCATGAAGGTCTCTAAAATCCTTTTGAAAACTGAATTGAAAAGCTTATGATAAACCTGTTTCTTATAGGTTTCTTTGCCTTGTTATGTTAATGCTGCTGTTTTATCAATTTATAATTCAAAAAATATTTCTAATTCAATCAGCTGATCTTATTTATTGTAATATATTTGAAATAATAAAAAAAAAAAACAGTAGAGGCCTAGTTTCTTATGTTTCTCAGCCCCGTGTGCTAAAAATTGTGCTAAAAGGTCAGAAAACCGGTCCATCATCTTTGCAGCAAGCAGGCAGTGGATGAACAGCATATCAAAGATTTTCTAAGCCACTTCTGAGCTTGCAGAGATGTTAAGTAGTGGACAGAAGACCGTTGCTTTTTAAATTGTGGTAAGCAAGCTCGCATGAGTGAGTCTACACTGCAACAGCTCCAAAACAACTTCTACATGGTGCCCTTTGTCTTTAATTGATCATGAAGGCTTTAAAGTGGTCCTAATAGCAGCATGGAAGGAAATATTTCTTGTACGAGACAGCAAAAGTGACCAGTACCACAAATCCTATAACAGGCTATTTTAGAAATATTGTATTTTAAACACCTACCTCCTGAAAGAAGCTGTGTTTTGCTTTGAAGTGAAGGGCTAGGATTATGGAATCTGTTGCTGAATGACATAAAGAGATGCTTACAGAATTCATCAGGTAGCTCAACCTCTAGAAATGTTTTCATAAACAACTGGAATCCTTCAAAATCAATTGCCTACAGAAAAAAATACAAGATGAACACTACATCATCACTTTATTTATATACTTTATTTATTAAGCACCAACATATTCTTAAGCACTGTCCATGGGTACAAAACATTTAAATAAATCAATGTTAAAAAACTTGTAAGAGACAAGACAAAGTTTGACAAACACATACAGGAGGAACTGAGGGCTCTATTACCATGGAAATGTACAATTACTTTGTTATTTTATAACTTTTATTTAATGATTAAGTCCTAGATTATGAGTGGAGCGCAAAATTGTGCTTTTGCAAGCACGATATTTGTGCTCAACTCAGTAATACCAGTGCACATAAATGTGCACTGGTATTCATGGGCGTCCGGAGGGTGGGGTTCAAGGGGGGAACTTGCCCCCCTCTGAATTTTTTTTTTATTTTTTTTTATTGAGGTTGTAAATTAAATATACAGGCAAATATCACAGTTCCAAAAACTTATAGAAATCACAGCAGATTTACACATTAGGTTTAAAAGAAATCAGTCGCCTAGACATAAAAATAGAAATTAACCTCAAACTTTCTATTATATAGTATCTCCTTAAAATATAAGAAAAAGTCAGATATAATAATTTCCCACAATGATAAATTGAGGCCTCTCTTGGACCCCCTGAACAGGAATTTAAGACAGAGTGGGGAAGTCTAGGAGAGAAAACAAAGTAGTAAATTGGGCCACTTTTGGACCCCAAATGAGAACAACTAGCTTATGAAATATTATACAAGGAGAAATTAAGGTCTAAATTACTAGCATAAATTAATGCCTTGAAAGTTCAACATCAAATCCTTAACCATTACTAGGGTGATACAACTGTAAAAAATCTCAGATACCAAAGAAGGTGTAGGAGGGTCTGGACATTATAAACATATGACTCAGTCTCAATGAGACCTGTTGATGCATAGTCTTAAGAAAGTACAGTACCTGAGGGGCCTAATCATCTTAATAGCCCATATAGAATGTGACCCATGTCCAGAACTTTATGGGGGAGCCTGCCAGGGAAGTTAGAGTCTCCAATGTAATATAATAAACATAGTATAGCACAAAGAGAATACCAGAGTCAGTATTTGGGGCGAGCGCGCTGAAACCTATAACAGACCCTCGCTCTAGGGAAATTACTCATCCTAGTTAACCTTAAAAACATATAGGGAGTAATATCTCTAGTTTACATCTTAGCTAGGAAATATTTAAACACATAAATCTGATATTTTCCCCTCTCTATATTTATCAGCAACTTCGCAATGTGCAATGACCCTGATATGGATACTGTATAGGCGAAAGACCTTGCTAAAGTGATCACGAGAATTACTGCCTACAATCATGTAGTTAAAACATATATACATAGGTCTCAATCTCCATAGAGCCCATTAGAGCTTAAAATAAGAGATTACACTAACTAAACAACCTGGGAACAGATTGCCAGCCTCCATATTGCTAATTAATGGAACATTTCTAGGTATATGTGACTAGACAGAAGTATGCATCTAAACCTACTTATGCCACATATATATATACAGTAGTCGACATTAAGCTCTGCAAAAAGAGGGTCCAAACAGAAAGTGAGTCGTAATGATTATATTAAAGTCCCGTTTGCTCAGATGTGGTCGACTGCAAGTTTATAAAGTCTGTGATAGCAAAGTCCCTTCTACCCAAGTCTCTGGCTTGCATGAACGGGTATAATAGGTGTAATATATCATGGCACATGTCTGTCCCAGTGGGAGAAGGTTAACATAATAGGTGGTAAACATTCATCGGAATTTGCAGCATATCTAAAATGTGGGGACACTTAAAAATGTCAAACGTTCCTAGCGTGGATAACACAATAACCTGGAGCTTTCTATAATGTGCGCTCTGACAGTGGCTGCAAACCCCGGTTCTGATGTTCATGATGGGCCCCCAGGATTAAAAAGCTTGCACAAGTTTCCATCGGGCTTGATAATAACTGATGCTTCGTCATTCAGTTTCCTTCTGTTCAGAGCAGGCTTGCAGTGAACCAGAAGGGGCGACTCAACCATCTCGAGTACTTCTCTAAATTTGTGTACCGCTCGGTAAACGGGCTTCACCCCAGCTTGACTCAGCTCACATGTTGTTGCCTTTAAGTTCCGGTATTCCGATAGCTCCGGAGACAGCCCACAGCTGTCTCCGAGTTTCAGCATGCAGCGAACCACCCCCAGACTGGGAAACGAGGCACCTGCAACTATTTTGGCCGCACACATCAGCTTCCCTGTGGTCGGTTGCCTTGCGAGGAGAGATATCTTCTGCGCTCTCACGTCTGGCAAGTTTTCAGTACAGTTGTCCATAGCTGAGAGGTTATTTACAGGAACACTCGAGCGACGGTCCAGATCTATCTTAGCCGGAGTCTGAGCCCCAGTCAAGGGAGCCGGTAGACCTGGGGTGAGAACCCGGGTACCCATATCCTTGTCGAGTCTCTCTGGCAGGCCTCCTATAACCACATGTCGAGTTCCAATTTGCTTTGCGAGTGGACATAGGCTCCCCCACTCTGCTGACCAGGTTTGTAATATCTTTTCATGGTGCTGGTTTAGCAGGGTGGTCACAGTCTCGAGTAGTGTCTTAGCACAAGGCGCCATTATTAGTAGGTGCGTATGTAACGAAAGAGTCACTCAAACCTCCCTTTATCCGTCGCCTAGAACAGTATGGTGATGTATAAGCATAGATGTTATGGATTGTAAATTAGGATGCCTTTGTCTTTTCTCCTTTTTCCAGTGTCTGCGCACTGCTTACTCGGTCTGTAGTGTTACCGGGGGGGTGTTGAGAGCCTCTCAGTAAAGAGCTTGCCTTAGGCCTCAACGCTCCGGATCGGTTTGCTGAGGTGGAATAATCAATAAAAATATATCTTTCGAATCCGCTTGATCTGTAGAATCTGTATATTAGGATGGTATAAGTAGATGATCACACAATTCACTGGTAATAGGCAAATTATCAGTGATCCACACAGAGCCCCCAATATTGCTACCATTTAAGGTGCTGCCCAGAGACACGCCCCCCCCCCCCTCTGAAATTTTGCTCCAGGTAAAAAGTCATGCATCCCTTTGCAATTACACAGCTAGATTAAACCTTACTCTTCTATTTTGCTTTTAAAATAAACTTTACTCTTCTAGCTATGTGCTTGCAAGAGAGTGCCAGGCTTTCTATGTGTTGTGTTAATATTTTTGTTTTGTAATTTTTTTTCTATGGGCTTTGCACCCATGCTGGTCTGGGGTTAACTGCCCGAGTTGCTGGGAGCTGTGTAGTTGTCTGAGAGTGCTGATGAGTACCAACTCTGATGTGGTCCTGGGATATTGCCATTTGATTGTAATTAACACTACCCTAGCTGTGTGCTTGCAAGAGAGTGACAGACTTTCTATGTGATGTGGGTAAGCACTCACTTTTGTCAGTGTTTTGATGTCAATGAGTTACCATGTTTAAAATTCAAGCTTCACATGTTGCCACTGATATTATTATGCTAAGGGTATTTTATTTTTTGCCCCCTCCTGGAAAATGTATGCAGACACCTATGCTGGTATTACAAGTTAGCTGCAATGCGAACACAGTCCACATTCACCTCAATTTAACAACACTTTCAGTGCCATTTTTCCCCCACATCCCCTCACTTTAACCCATTATAACTGCCTTGTGCAGTTTTTTATTAAAAAAATAAAGATGCTAATATTTTTATTTAATTTTTAACTACTTTTCACTTTATTTGGGGGGCAATTCGGCACATTTGTTTAATTAACCAGAGGTCTGATCTCTGGTTAATTGCACTAAGTGCAAAGTGCACCTGCGAGCTTGCGGGAGCCTTAACCTGCCGCTTGCAATGGCTAGTTATTTAAGGTGCGCTTGTAAACTGGCAAATTTGCCCCTTTACGGACACGTGTTAAATTAGCGCTCCACTTGTAATCTAACCCTAAGTGTATCTAGTAACAGCATTATAATCTTTTATATCCTATGGATTACTTGTTTTTTATATAGTTTCAAAAAAATACAGATATATCTTGTTTCCATTAAGCATATATCAAGCAACACAACTATTAGGATTATAAACAAACTTCATTATAAATAATAATTTTATATCTTTAACAACTCAAAATAATTATATATATATATATATATATATATATATATATATATATATATATATATACGCACCGGCCACTTTATTAGGTACACCTGTTCAATTGATTGGTAACACAAATTGCTAATCAGCCAAACACATGGCAGCAACTCAGTGCATTTAGGCATCTAGACGTGGTGAAGACAACTTGCTGAAGTTCAAACTGAGCATCAGAATTCAGAAGAAAGGGGATTTAAGTGACTTTGAAAGTGGCATGGTTGTTGGTGCTAGATGGGCTGGTTTCTTGAACATGACAATGAGTTCACTGTAGTAAAATGGCCTCCACAATCACCAGATCTCAATCCAATAGAGCACCTTTGGGATGTGGAGGAACAGGATATTTGCATTATTGATGTGCAGCCAACAAATCTAATTTATCAGTTAAGAATAAATTATGCTTTCTTTCTAATAATAGTGAGAGTCCATGATCCTTACTGTTGGGAATAAATACCCAAACTTTGGAGTCCACAAAATATGGGTGGGAAAATTAAACATAAAAAACATAAAAAAAACACATGCCTTTATTTATCAGAAACCACCACCTGCAAAACCTTTCTGTCAAACGCTGCCTCAGTCGAGACAAAAACATCAAAATCATAGAATTTGGTAAAAATATACAAGGACGACAAAGTAGTAGCTGAGTATAACTGTTCTACAGAAGCCTAATTGTTAAAGGCCAAGGAAGTTTAAACTGAACGAGTAGAGTGAGCAGTAATTCGGCTAGGCAGTTGCTGACCTGCCTCCAAGTAAGCCATACCGATTAAAGGGACAGTCTACCATAGAATTGTTATTGTTTTAAAAGATAGATAATCCCTTTATTACCCATTCCCCAGTTTTGCATAACCAACACAGTTATATAAATATACTTTTTACCTCTGTGATTACCTTGTATCTAGGAACCTTCTTCCAGCCCCCTGATCACATGACTGTGACTGTTTATTATCTATTGTCTTAAATTTAGCATTGTGTTCTTCTAAATCTTAAATAACTCCCTGTGCCTGAACACAGTGTTATCTATATGGCCCACATGTACTTTCTGTCTCTTTGTGTTGAAAAGAGATTTAAAAAGCATGTGATAAGAGGAAGCCCTCAAAGGCTTAGAAATTAGCACATGAGCCAACCTATGTTTAGTTTAAACTAAGAATACCAAGAGAAAAAAGCAAATTTGATGATAAAAGTAAATGGGAAAGTTGATTAAAATTAAAAAGTAATATGTGAATAATGAAAGTTTAATTTATACTAGACTGTTCCTTTAAGCTCCTTAACCAAAAGGACACTGAAGTAACCTTCTGAACCTTCAGTTTGCCAGAATACAGAACAAATAAACTGGTAGATTGACAAAATCCCTTAGTAGCATGCAAATAAAAGCCCTTACAACATCCAAATTATGCAAAGGTCTCTCTTTAGAAGACTTTGGATTTGGACAGAGAGAAGGAACAATAATTTCACTATTAAAGTGTTCAACAGAAACAACCTGTGGTAGAAACCCAGACACAGTATACAAAGCTGCTTTATCCTGATGAAAGATCAAGTCATGAGGATCAGAAGAAAGCGAGGACAATTCAGAGACTCTCCATGCTGAAGACATTGCCAAAAGAAACAAAAGCCTCAAAAACTTTTAGAACCAAATTGAGATTCCAAGGAGGAGAAACTGTCTTAAAAATTGGTTTAATCCTATCAAGAGCCTAAACAAAGGCTTGAATATCAGAAAAATGTGCTAACTACCAATGAAACAGAACTGAAAGGACAGAAATCTGACCCTAACAGAACTGGCCCTTGTCTAAACCCTCCTGAAGAAATGGTAAAATCTGTGGAATTCTCACTGGATTCCATGAAAAAACATATCTAGAACACCAGGAAAAATATACATTCCAGACCTTTTAATAGATATGTTTAGTAACAGACTTACATGCCTGAATTAAAGTATCAATGAAAGACTCAGAAAAACCTCTCTGAGCTAAAATCAAGCATTCAATCTTCATTTTGGTAAAAGAATGGACACTGACTAGCAGGACCTGAAGTAGCGGAAGACACCATGGAGGGGCACTGCACATCCAGATCAGGTCTGCATACTAAGCCCGATGAGGCCATGACGGAGCTACTAAAATTGCTCGGATGTCTCCTGCTTGAGACAAGCAATCACTCTGGGAAGAAGTATAATTGAATGAAATAAGTAGACAAGATGATAATGCCATGTGGCTGTCAAAGCATCTGGAACCATAACATGGAAGCTTGTGATTGAGCCGGGACACCATCAGATCTATCTCTGGTCATCCCCAGCAAACTATCAATTAATCAAATATCTCCTGATTGAGAGACCATTTCCCTGGATGGAGAGATTGGCAGCTGAAATAGTCTGCCTCCATGTTGTCCACCCCTGGAATGTGGATGGCTAAAATCAAACAACGATTTACCTCTGCCCATGCCAATATGCAAGACACCTCCTTCATTGCAAGGGAGCTGTGAGTGCCCCCCTAATGGTTTATGTATGCCACCACAGTGACAATGTCTGATTGGAATAAATGCAATGGAACGAAGTGATGGCATTGAAGTTCCAAAACATTGATAGGTGGGACCGCTTCTTGGCAAAACCCTATGTTCTCAAGAGACCCCAAACTGCTCTCCAACCAGACAGACTGGCGTTCGTATTGATAATCTCCCAAGATGGACATTGAAACCCCATTCCACATATAACTGGTTATGGGGACGTCCACCAAGAAAGAAATTGTCTGGTGGTTTTGTCCAAGTAGATTAGGTGAGAAAGGTCAGAGTGGTCCCCATTCCACTGACTTAACATACAGTTGTAAAGGTCACATATTAAACCTTGCAAACTGAACTGCTTCTAAAGCTGCAACCATTAGTTTCACAACCTTCATACACTGAGCTACCAAGTGAGAATGTAGGCCCTGCAGCTGATGATAGGCCAAATGAAGTTTCAGTCTGCCTTATTCTGTTAAAAACAGTTTCATTTCCACTGAGTTTATGACCACTCCAAAGAATGTCACTCTTCTGTTGGGAGTGAGAGAGCTTTTTTCAACATTTACTTTCCAGACATGACATCCAAAGAAACCACAGCAGTTAACCACATCAGTTTTTCTGTATGAGCCACTGCTAAAGCTAAAGAGGGAGCCTGAACCAAGTAAGGAGCTACAGCTACTTCATGAGAACAAATTACAAACAAAAGAGATCCTAGGACCTTTGTGAATATTCTGGGAGCAGTAACCAGCCCAAACGGAAGGCTGTGAAGTGATAATGTCTGTGGCAACACCAAGAAAAACCGGCACAGGTATAAAACTTTAGAATGTTCTTTATTACTCCTTCTTAAAACACAGCTTGTTTGTTAAAATCACAGCACAGATCTGATAGACATGTCTAACATGTTTCGGCGTTAGTTAGCCTTAATCATAGACTCTACTTGTCATGGTCAATTGGTGACTTTTATTTCACTTCCTCTTCATTGATTGGTTATCTGTGCTAGATATTCCTAATTCTGTTACCCTATTCGTCAAAGGACACTAATAGCTTACTGGTGCTCACCTGGTACCTGAAGTTTATTTGTTTCCCCATTACAAAGGACACTTATTTAATAAACTATTTCGTAGTATTATATATAAAAAGACTTACAAGCACAATTGCACCAGAAAAGTAGTTTTCAATCAGAAATGACAGGATGTTAGACTATTTCATAAATTGTATATATATATATATATGGGAAAACACTTATGCACAGTTTTGTTAGCATTAGATTGTTTGCCTTAATCACTTGTTAGAAAAAAACTTTCATGCATCATTTGTTTCTGTTTAATAATGCCCAATCTAATCTAATGCCTGTTACCATAACTGGATGTGTCACCATATTATCATAGTATCACATAACTCAATCTGGTACAAACTTCTGTGTACACACATATATGTTCCCTATTACTGTTAATGTTACTGGTAGATGTTATTTTCAGCAATTCATATTAGTTGTAGAAATTAGAGGGAAAATTAATAAATAAGGAGCAAAATAAGCTAACCTTTTAATCACTCTTGATGGTTAACTCATCATATTTAGTGCAATAGTGCCTTTAGTGCAATATTCTTATGTGTTTCATCTTGCCAATAGTAACTAGAGCTAAAGCCATAATTTGGTAATTCAAATTGAACAGTATGCCTCCTTTTATGCAATTCTCACTTTTTTATTGCCAATGATTAATCAGATCGGTCTCAATATTTAAACCTTTCGGCATGCTCATGGATAAAGTGCTTAGATGCCTCAGTTGCTGTCCTCCCTCTCTCAATGTCGTTTAGATGTTCCCGTATCCGTTCACGTGTCTCTCTTGTCGTGCACCCTATATACTGTTTCTGACAATGTGTACAGGTGATTGCATTGATCGCAAATTCAGAGCGACAATTAGTACAGAAATTACAGTCAAAAACTCGTTGTGTGTAGCATGATTGGAAAACCTTACTGCTTGTGGTGTAACCACATGCAGTACAGCCATGTGATCCACACTTGCAATGCCCTTTACAGCTGAGCCAGCTACTTTCCTTCTGTGGTTTTTTGAGTGCACTGGGTGAGACAATGTTGCCAATCGTTAAGTTTCTTTTTGAAACAAATTGGCAACCTTTATCAATCACATCTTTCAATGCTTCATCTGCCCTTAGGATTGTCAAATTCCTCTTAATAATCTCACAAACCTCCCTATATTGATTGGAATAGTTTGTCACAAATGTTATCTCGCTTGACCTTTTATCAGTACCTGATGTTTTTGGCTTTAGTAAATCTGCCCTAGGGATTTTTTGTACATCAAAGTAGGCCTTTCGTAGAGGCCCGTTGGGGTAACCCCTCGCCTTAAGTTTTTTCCATAGCAACTTTCTTTCTGTTTGATAGTCTGCTTCTCTGGAGCAGTTACGTTTCAGCCTTATGAACTGTCCCTTTGCCACACCATAATTCATATGGCGTGGATGACAGCTCCTTGCATGGAGAAATGCATTAGCAGTAATTGGCTTTACATATAAAGTTGATACTACTGCTCCTTCTGCTGTATCCCCTTCCAATTCAACATCTAAATATGGTACATTTTTGGTGTCAAAAGCATAAGTAAACTGTAAGCCAGCTCTATTGCAATTTAGGTATTCCATAAAGGATACACTTTCTGCTTCCGTGCCTGACCAAACCATTATCAAATCATCAATGTAGCGTTTGTATGCTACAATTGAGTTTCTAAAAGGATTGTCATCTGCATAGACGTGGGACAGCTCCCACCAACCCATATAGATGTTTGCAAAGGCCGGGGCAAATTTTTCCCCCATGGCTGTCCCACGCCTCTGCAGATAAAACAATCCATTAAACTCAAAATAGTTATGAGTTAATAGGAAGAGGAGGGTCCGCAGAATAAAGCTTTTGAGGTTGGTGTCATAATCACTGAAGCTGTCCAACATATATTTAACAGCTTCTAGGCCTTCCTTGTGGGGGATAGCTGATTACAGGCCCACCACATCTATGGTGAGCCAGTTATAATTAGATTCCAAGACTAAGTCTTCTGTTAAGTTTAACAGGTGCTTAGTGTCCCTTAGAAATGATGGCAGTTTCCAGACGACGGGCTGGAGCAGAGACTCTATCCAGTTGGACAGGTTCTCAAATAGAGAACTTATACCAGACACTATTGGGCGTCCTTTGACATCCTCCAAGGTCTTATGCACCTTTGGCAAATGGTGGAAGATCTGGGTAACCGGTTCCTCCACCATCAAATACTCAAAGGTATCTGGATCTATTACCCCAAGCTCCAGCCCGTCGTCCAGCAAACTCCTCATTTCTCTTTGGAAAGTCAAGACCAGGTTCCCCCGTAACACTAAATACACCTCCTCATCATTGAGTTGTCTCAATGCCTCTTGGACATAGGACCTTCTATCCATAATCACAATGGAGCCTCCCTTGTCCGAATTTTTTTTTAATTTTTTTTTTTTTTATTACCACATCTTCCCTTTGTTTCAAAAGTTTTAAGCCAATTTTCTGTTTAGCTGTTAGATTCTCTCTATGTGTTTTTCCTTTTGACTTCAATATCACTAAGTCTTCCTCCACTCTCTTGTGAAATTGTTCTAATATGTTCCCTCTGTTTCTAGTGGGGTAAAATGTTGACTTAGGTCTGTAACCTATATGTGAACTTTTGGTGTCCTCAAGTGTATTGCTATCTTTTTCTAGCTGATACAAAGTTAGGAAATCCACCGCATCTTTTATCTGAAAATAATAATTTTCCACCCTCCTATCAACATTAGTGTTAACCTGTACAGCATCCTGTTCAACCATTTCTGTAGAAAAAAACTTCTTTAATGTTAATTTGCGAACCAACTTGTTCACATCTAGTAAAGTCTCGAATACATCAAAATCAACTGAGGGTACAAAGTTAAGACCCAGCCTAAGTACTTCCAACTCTGATTCTTCTAATGAGGCAGTAGATAAGTTGATTATTTTCAAACTTTGTATTTGTTCCGCCTCCCTCTCCTTAATGTGTATCTCTCCCTCTGTACCTGTGGCTGCTCTTCTCCCTGTGTCATTTGGGGTCTGTGTATCACACCTCTCCCCCTCCCACCTCCTCCCTGTCCAGCTATGGCCTCGTGAAAAACCTGTGGCTGCTCTATGTTTACCCCTTGTTTAGGGTGTCTATCACTCTCTAGAGCTCTACCATACCTATTTCTACCAGCCTGCTTATTCTTATGTTTAAGTATGCCTTCATTGGTTTTGCCCTGTGGAGGTTGGGACTGGGTGTTATGGTGTGTTTCTAATGTGTGCATCACATCAACATCATTGGACAGTTCGGCCTCATCTGATGAAGGCCCACTGGTCATAAAGTCCACAAACTCTTGTACTTCAAATTCATCATTAGACTCAGGGTCCGTGTCTGAGAAAGTCACTTGTTTCTTGTTGTATGAAGACTATTGTTGTTTATGTGCCTCTTTAGGATCTGTGTCTTCCCCTTTGTACTGCCTGCGTTGTTGTCTATTCCTTTTATTTTGTTGCGTGTTCTTTTTAAAACTTTTGAAACAAAGGGAAGATGTGGTAATAAAAAATTCGGACAAGGGAGGCTCCATTGTGATTATGGATAGAAGCTCCTATGTCCAAGAGGCATTGAGACAACTCAATGATGAGGAGGTGTATTTAGTGTTACGGGGGAACCCGGTCTTGACTTTCCAAAGAGAAATGAGGAGTTTGATGGACGACGGGCTGGAGCTTGGGGTAATAGATCCAGATACCTTTGAGTATTTGATGGTGGAGGAACCGGTTACCCCGATCTTCCACCATTTGCCGAAGGTGCATAAGACCTTGGAGGATGTCAAAGGACGCCCAATAGTGTCTGGTATAGGTTCTCTATTTGAGAACCTGTCCAACTGGATAGAGTATCTGCTCCAGCCCGTCGTCTGGAAACTGCCATCATTTCTAAGGGACACTAAGCACCTGTTAAACTTAACAGAAGACTTAGTCTGGGAATCTAATTATAACTGGCTCACCATAGATGTGGTGGGCCTGTACTCAGCTATCCCCCACAAGGAAGGCCTAGAAGCTGTTAAATATATGTTGGACAGCTTCAGTGATTATGACACCAACCTCAAAAGCTTCATTCTGCGGACCCTCCTCTTCCTATTAACTCATAACTATTTTGAGTTTAATGGATTGTTTTATCTGCAGAGGCGTGGGACAGCCATGGGGGCAAAATTTTCCCCGGCCTTTGCAAACATCTATATGGGTTGGTGGGAGCTGTCCCACGTCTATGCAGATGACAATCCTTTTAGAAACTCAAATGTAGCATACAAACGTTACATTGATGATTTGATAATGGTTTGGTCAGGCACGGAAGCAGAAAGTGTATCCTTTATGGAATACCTAAATTGCAATAGAGCTGGCTTACAGTTTACTTATGCTTTTGACACCAAAAAAGTACCATATTTAGATGTTGAATTGGAAGGGGATAAAGCAGAAGGAGTAGTAGTATCAACTTTATATGTAAAGCCAATTACTGCTAATGCATTTCTCCATGCAAGGAGCTGTCATCCACGCCATATGAATTATGGTGTGGCAAAGGGACAGTTCATAAGGCTGAAACGTAACTGCTCCAGAGAAGCAGACTATCAAACAGAAAGCAAGTTGCTATGGAAAAAACTTAAGGCGAGGGGTTACCCCAACGGGCCTCTACGAAAGGCCTACTTTGATGTACAAAAAATCCCTAGGGCAGATTTACTAAAGCCAAAAACATCAGGTACTGATAAAAGGTCAAGCGAGATAACATTTGTGACAAACTATTCCAATCAATATAGGGAGGTTTGTGAGATTATTAAGAGGAATTTGACAATCCTAAGGGCAGATGAAGCATTGAAAGATGTGATTGATAAAGGTTGCCAATTTGTTTCAAAAAGAAACTTAACGATTGGCAACATTGTCTCACCCAGTGCACTCAAAAAACCACAGAAGGAAAGTAGCTGGCTCAGCTGTAAAGGGCATTACAAGTGTGGATCACATGGCTGTACTAAATGTGGTTACACCACAAGCAGTAAGGTTTTCCAATCATGCTACACACAACGAGTTTTTTACTGTAATTTCTGTACTAATTGTCGCTCTGAATTTGCGATCTATGCAATCACCTGTACACATTGTCAGAAACAGTATATAGGGTGCACGACAAGAGAGACACGTGAACGGATACGGGAACATCTAAACGACATTGAGAGAGGGAGGACAGCAACTGGGGCATCTAAGCACTTTATCCATGAGCATGGAGGTAGTGCCAAAACATTTGCCTGGATGATTATAGATATCATCAAAAACAACCGAGAGGAGGCAGTAGAGTAAAGGAGCTATATAAGAAAGAGGCCTTTTGGATTTTCAAATTGAACACGCGTATGCCGAAAGGTTTAAATATTGAGACCGATCTGATTAATCATTGGCAATAAAAAAGTGAGAATTGCATAAAAGGAGGCATACTGTTCAATTTGAATTACCAAATTATGGCTTTAGCTCTAGTTACTATTGGCGAGATGCAACACATAAGAATATTGCACTAAAGGCACTATTACACTAAATATGATGGGTTAACCATCAAGAGTGATTAAAAGGTTAGCTTATTTTGCTCCTTATTTATTAATTCTCCCTCTCATTTCTACAACTAATATGAATTGCTGAAAATAACATCTACCAGTAACATTAACAGTAATAGGGAACATATATGTGTGTACACAGAAGTTTGTACCAGATTGAGTTATGTGATACTATGATAATATGGTGACACATCCAGTTATGGTAACAGGCATTAGATTAGATTGGGCATTATTAAACATAAACAAATGATGCATGAAAGTTTTTTTCTAACAAGTGATTAAGGCAAACAATCTAATGCTAACAAAACTGTGCATATGTGTTTTCCCATATATATATACAATTTATGAAATAGTCTAACATCCTGTCATTTCTGATTGAAAACTACTTTTTTGGTGCAATTGTGCTTGTAAGTCTTTTTATATATAATACTATGAAATAGTTTATTAAATAAGTGTCCTTTGTAATGGGGAAACAAATAAACTTCAGGTACCAGGTGAGCACCAGTAAGCTATTAGTGTCCTTTGACGAATAGGGTAACATCATTTAGGAATATCTAGCACATATAACCAATCAATGAAGAGGGAGTGAAATAAAAGTCACCAATTGACCATGACAAGTAGAGTCTATGATTAAGGCTAACTAAAGCCGAAACATGTTAGACATGTCTATCAGATCTGTGCTGTGATTTTAACAAACAAGCTGTGTTTTAAGAAGGAGTAATAAAGAACATTCTAAAGTTTTATACCTGTGCCGGTTTTTCTTGGTGTTGCTGCAATACGGCATAGGAGAGTGCCGTCCGGTCAGGTTTCAGTAAAACTTTCAGCTACCAATTGCCAGTGGTGTCTGGGTCATCCCACAGGACTTCCAAAGTGGACCGCCAGGACCAGTGACACCCAAATTCAAGGAGGAACCCCCCAGACCGAACGGAGACACCAGAGGCAGAGAGGAAGTCACATGACCGGGGAAGCCGGGTGACGTCAGACGCCGTACACTGGTGAGGGGAGCAGAGGCTGAGCGGCAATAGTCGGCACTTTCAAATTGAAAGCTGGAGTAGGTGAGCCGTGAAGAGCCGCCGGGAGCCGCCAAAGATTGCTGCACGCCAACTTCTGCATTTGGCAGTGGGCAGAGTATTGATCCGGAGAGGAACCGTGGGTGTCACTGAGAGCGGTAAGACTACCTTTGCTCACTACATAGTGTTTTTTTGGCATGTGATAATGTCTGTGTCCATAAAGGCAAACCGAAGAAACTAATGATGATATCGATGAATCAGAATTTGAAGATATGCATCCTGCAGATCAATTGTAGACATAAATTAACCTTGAAGAACTAAGGGAAGGATCAATCTGACAGTTTCCATCTTGAACGAAAGAACCCTTAAAAACTTGTTTAGAGTTTTTAAGTCTAAATGGGATGAAAACTCTCTTCCTTCTTTGGAACAACAAACTGATTTGAATAGAACCATGATCACTGTTCTGACAGAAGTACTGTTACAATAATGCCCATATCATCCAAGTCTATAACACAATGAAGAAAGGCAAGATTCTTTTCTGGGCTTTTGGAAATTTGAGACGGAATAAACCTCATCCACGGAGGGCGAGACCTGAAACCTATTCTGTAACCCTGAGACACAATTTCCCTGACCCATGGGTCCTTAACAGATCAAGCCCTTACCTCCTGAAAAAGGCTTATCCAGCCCCCTACCAGAGTTAATTCCAGATCGGGGGCCACCCCTTCATTCCGAATTAATCTCTGAAGATTTTGTGGACTGTTTGGACTTTGACCACACAGGATTTGGTCTCCATGCTGGTTTAGAGGACTCCAACTTCTGGGAGGAATTGGATCTTTGAGTCTTGTTCTGGAGAAAGGGGCAAAAATGCCCCCCCCCCATATTTGCCCTTAGATTTAGCCTTTTTATCCTGAGGTAAAAAGGCAGTTTTTCCCCCTGTCACCGTGGAAATAATTGAATCTAAACCAGGTCCAAAAAGTGTCTTACTCTTAAAAAGTAAGGATAAGAGTCTAGACTTAGAAACCATGTCCGCAGACCAAGATTTCAACCAAAGAGTCCTTCTGGCTAAGACCGCAAGGGCAGTATTATTTGCATTGATAAAAATAACATGAACAACTGCGTCACTTCAAGAATGTAATATGCACCTGAATCTCCTCCAAGGAAGATTCCTTTAGAGACTAATTCTCATAGAGTGTCACACAAAAAAGCCTCAGCACCTGCAACTGCCACCACACAAACAGACGGTTGAAATAGTAGGCCTCTTTGAAAAAAGGCCCTTCTCAGATAACCTTCTAGCTTTCTATCCATCCGATCTCTAAATGAGGTACTGTCCTCTAAAGGAATTGTAGTTCTCGTGGCTAGAGTGGAAATGGCAGGTTTTGAATCCTGCACCACCAAGGTTCCTGGAATCTCCTTAAGTAAAGACCTTAAGTGGTCCATAGTAAACTAAAAAATTGACTTCCTCAGTCTCGTTGTCTGACTCTTAAGAGGAATTGTCAGATAAAACCTCTCCATCAGATGCTGAAGAAGACCTATTCAGATCAAATTACTGAGCTTGTTTAATAACCGAAGGGCTAACAGTAGTGTTGTTTTAGTTTACACTTGCTCTTACTTGCAGGCGGCTTCAGTCCCTGGTTGATCCATCCCATACAATAAGATAGAGATAGACTACACTGTAGAATAAATCACCCCCTCTCAAGGATGAGAACATAATGTGGTATCACATTAAGTGATAATGTCCCAAAAATTGTGTGTGCAAGTAATAATAAAGGAATTATGTGCCCAATATAAAGAATATTAGATATATATATATATATATATATAATGCACCCCTCTGCTCTGGTGTATGTGTCTCACGCCTTCCTGTAACCTGTGTCCAGACAGTGTGAAGGGAGCTGCAACTTGTTCCGACACTCCTGAATGAGGCTGCACCGGAAGAGGACAGAGCCTAATAGAAAAGTAGTCTAGCTGCAGACTAGAGTTCCACTCTATACCACACTACAAATACAGTGGCACCACAATGGCAATCTTTTCTATAATACAGTTAGCTGACGCAATATATAAATATCGTGTCTTCAATAATAGTTTTAGCAGAAAAGTGGTGCTGTGCAGTATTGAATATATTAAACAGAAGAGAGGAAAGAACCTCCCAAAAGACTGCACATATAGCACTCTGTGCCTGGACTAATTGGTAGAGAAGTTGGGAAAGTTAAAACATAACTTTTAATACAATATTTTTAAAATAAAGGATCACTTAAAATCAAACCAAAACTGAGAGTCCCATTTCCCCTTAATGAAAATATTAAGCCTTTGATATGTAGTTGAATAATAATGGGAAAGTGCACAGGAAGGCTGACTGACTCCAACACAGGCTTGAAATTGCACTGAGATCAAAGTAGGTGGTGGAGAGCTATCTGTAATTTCTATAGATAATAATATATAAGGTAATGGGTATATTGCAGATCAGAGCTCATAGTATTGTCTCAAGTGATCTTGTATAATAATATGCCATCAATGTTAGGTGTCAGAGGGGTTTGTACACTCAAAATGTAAGTGTATTTATACAAACAACAAACCTTGCTAATCTATTATCCTAATGAATAAATAACAATTGGAGCCACTAGAAGAGTCACTTATCACTGGTAATGTGAATTCTGGATTATGCTTGTATTATCTACCCCAGCTGCGTTGGGATGTGGTATTGAATACTCGAGTATAGGTGTCTGAACTTGATTATTATTGATTGTGGGTATGACACAGATCAAAACTCGTAGTGTTGTGTTAGGTTATACTCTTGTGTTATGTACCACAGTATGAAAGTATCAGGGGTATTCAAGCAGTCATAATGTAGGGTTGTTTAAACAAGCATGAACCATTTATTTTTGCTACTGTAGTGCATAACATGAATTCAAGCTACTTGGGGATCCTATTTTTATAACCGTGTAGGTAATGATTTGTGTTTTATACTCTCCAACCCAGCAATGTATGTTACAATGTTGGATACTTAGGTATTAAATATCACCACTTGTGTTGCTGTAATCAGCATAATGATACAGTTCAATTCCTCTTAACTCTGGCAGACTGTTATTCTCCAGGTTAGAGGTGGTGGTTTTCACTCTGTGTGATTTAAAAATTACTAATCTAGGTACTTAGACAGGAAACATGTGACCTCCACTCAAAGCTTTTTTTTTTATCAACTTTAATGTAACAAACAATCTATAGACAATCATTCTGAAAATGAAAGATTTTGCAGCTTTCTTCTTCTTAATGTTCATTCACAGTGGTTTATGCCGATTGTCATTTATAAGGTAACCACTGTGAATGAACATTAAGAACAAGAAAGCTGCAAAATGTACAAGGCTGAAGTTGGATTCTTATTCAGTCAGCTTCTTATTCTGCAACTGATTACAATTTGCAAAAAAAAGATATCTAGCATTATTTTTATTTTAAATAAAATAATACACTTTCCAAAAACACTTTCTAATAAGTAACTGATATTATAAAAGGGTTAAAATCCTTTGTGCCACTCATTTATGTGTGGAATATACAAGGCGTGAGCCTCTTCATGGGACAGAAATATTATCAGCCTTGTCCAACGCTCCTTATGGCAAACAAATTGGTGCCAACCTTGCCACTTTATATATTTTACCTTTCTAAATAAGTCATTGGTATTTAAAAAAGGATAAAATCCTTTGCGCCACTCATTTATGTGTGTATATATACACAAGGCGTGATCCATCATAGAATAGACATGTTATCAGCATGGCCCAGCGCCCTTTATAGCAAACAAATTTGTGCCAACCTTGCCACTTCATATATTTTACCTTTACTGAATAAGTAATTGGTATTTTAAAAAGGTTAAAATTATGTGGGTCACTCATTTCTGTGTAGATATATACAGGGCCTTCACCCCATTTATAGAATAGATGTATTTTCAGCCTGACCCAATGCTTTTTAAGGCAAACAATCTGGTGCCATCCTTGCCACTTCATACTTTTGACCTTTTCTGAATAAGTAACGGGTATTTTAAAAGGGTTAAAATCCTTTGGGCTACTAAATTTTGTGTGGATACATACACGGCGTGAAGCCCTCCATAGGATAAGCATGTTTTTAGCCTGGCCCAATGATTTTTATAGCAAACAAACTTGTGCCAAACTTGCCATCTCATATATTTTACCTTTTCTGAATAAGTAACTGGTCATTTGAAAAGGTTAAAATACTTTGGGCCACTCATTTATGCATGGAATATACAAGGCATGAACACTTCATAGGACAGACATGTTGTCAGCCTGGCCCAACGCTCTTTATGGAAAACAAATTGGTGACAACCTTGCCACTTTATATATTTTACCTTTTCTGAATAAGTGGTATTTTAAAAGGGTTAAAATCCTGTGGGCCACTAATTTTTGTGTGGATATATACAGGGCATGAGCCCCTTTATAGCACAGACATGTTCTTAGCCTGGCCCAAAGTTTTTTATGACAAACAAACTGGTGCCGACCTTGTCAAATCACAAATTTTACCTTTTCTAAATAAGTTACTTCTATTTAAAGGATTTCTTTGCCATATAATTCTTTTGGACAGTCTGAAAACACAATTGTACAAAGGGGCTCACGCTCTATATAACCACTCAGAAATCAGTGGCCCAAAGGATTTTAACCGTTTTAAAATAATATTTACTTACTTAGAAAAGGTAAAATATATAAAGTGGCAAGGTTGGCACCAGTTTATTTGCCATAAATAGCGTTGGGCCAGGCTGAGAACGTCTCTCCTATGATGGGGCTCACATTCTGTATATATCCACACAGAAATAAGTGACCCAAAGTATTTTACCCTTTCAAAATACCAGTTACTTATTCAGAAAAGGTAAATGTATGAGATGACCACGTTGGCAGAAGTTTGTTTGCTACAAAAAGCTTTGGGCCAGGCTGAAAACATGTTTATTCTATGAAGGGGCTCACTCCTTGTATATGAAGGTAAAATATGAGGCGACAAGGTTGTCACCAGTTTGTTTGCTTCAAAAAGCGTTGGGCCAGGGTGAGAACATGTTTATTCTATGTAGAGGTTCATGCCCTGTATATATCCACAAACAATTGAGTGGTCCAAAGGATTTTAACCCTTTTAAAATTCTAGTTACTTATTTATAAATTTAAAAATATATGAGATGGCAACGTTGGCACCAGTTTATTTGCTACAAAAAGCGATGGGCCAGGCTAAGAACATATTTATCCTATGAAGGGGCTCACTCCCGGTATATATCCACACAGTAAAGAGTGGCCCAAACGATTTAAGCCATTTGAAATACCAGATATTTATTTAGAAAAGGTTAAATATAAGAAGTGGCAAGGTTGGCAATAGTTTTTTTGCCATAGAAACCATTGAGCCAGGCTGAAAACATGTTTATCCTGTGTAGGGCTTCATGCCGTGTATGTATCCACGCAGAAATTAATAGCCCAAAGGATTTTAATCCTTTTAAAATACCAGTTACTTATTCAGAAAAGGTAAAATATATGAAGTGTATATCAATGAGATAAGTATAGAACTGCCTTATTCATCAAATGATGGTTCCATCTATAACGTATACACTCATATTCCTTAGGGGAGTGCAGGGGGTGCCCTAGTGGTTGGTATACAGTGTAATCCCAAAGAAAAAAGAAAAAGAAAACCATTATTGGCACACACTTAAACACATAGGTAGATCCGCAGAAAGGGAGCCACAAAAATAAAACAACTTTTACTGTCAAATATTGGAGCATCTGGATTAAACACACTACAATTGTCTATATCAAAATAAGACAATAATCGTTGAGGCTCTAAGTTTTCAAAATTAAGCAGATTCCAACACTGTCAGAGGCCCATTGTAAGATGTCCACCGAGATAGAAAAAGATCCCTAAAAAACTACTGACTATGATTTGGTGCTACCTACATAGGTGGGTGAAGGGTGGGGCTTATAAGACTATCTCTTGGTTGGCAGCTGCTTACAGTTATTGTGAAAAACATACGGCTTGCAGTGACTAAGGTACAGAATTATCTGTATATCAATCACAGAAAGCACACAAATAAAGTATAACCATGTCCAGATTACTCACAGACAGGCGAACGCCTAACTTACGTTTCACCTGGGCTTTCTTAGAGCCTCAACGATTTGACAGTAAAAGTTAAGTTTTTTTTTTTTTTTGCTCCCTTTCTGCAGATCTACCTATGTGTTTAAGTGTGTGCCAAATAGGGTTTTTTTTTTTCTTTTTTGGGGGGATTGCAAAATATATGAAGTGACAAGGTTGTCACCAATTTGTTTGCCATAAAGAGCGTTGGGACAGGCTGTTAACATGTCTGTTGTATGATCGGGTTCACACCCTGTATATATCCACATATAAATGAGGATTTTAAACCATTTAACCCCACAGGATTTTAACCCATTTAAAATATCAGTTACTCAAAATTATGCCATGTTGTTTATTGCAATATAAGATGATTTTTTTTATAAAATGTAATTTTGTTTAGGTTTTTGGAAAGTGTATTATTTTATTTAAAATAAAAATAACTGTAGATATCTTTATTTTGCAAATTGCAATCAGTTGCAGAATAAGAAGCTGACTGATTAAGAAGACAACTTCAGCCTTGTACATTTTGAAACTTTCTTGTACTTAAAGGGACAGTAAAGGTTCAGAATAATGTTACATAATTCTGCACACAGTGCAGAATTAGATAACATTAGTAAAGTGGTAACTTCAAAAATGTAAAAGTATTTTCAGACTTTTCAGTGAACGTTGGACTCCGCTACAGGATCTACTGAGCGGGTCTTGAATATTCACAGCGCTTCATGGGTTTGCTGGTTAGTCACAGCACGCCCGGTCACGCTATTGGAATAAATGTAGCTCGCTCCCGCTCTGTGGAGGTCACATGTTTCCTGTCTAGAGTGGAGCTCCAGTCTGCAGCTAGACCCTTCTCCCTAATAGCACAAAGTTCACTACATAGCATGAAAAATGGCTCCGCCTCTCTAAACCATCACATCAGGAAAGTGTCGAGAGCCACTCTGTAACAAGTAAGGGAAGTGGAGCACTGAGGAATTACACCGCCGGTCATCCTGAGAAATGTGTCACAATCTTAAGCTCTCCATGTTATACAGATTGGAGCGCTGAAAGTAATAATGATCTCCATTCTGACATGATAACTATCTCCAGTGCTCTGTACTCAATAAGTAAAAATGGAGCATTTGAGTAAAAATGGAGCACTGATATATATATATATATATATATATATATATATATATATATATATGCCAGACTCTATTGCAGAGGGAATAAAAAAAAGAAGGGAAGCCCCACTAATAAACTAAACAAACCCCAATAGCAAGATTCTGTTTCCCCACATCTGTCATATCGTACATAAGAGGATAACATGCTCTATGCAGTGATTAACAATTTAGACCCATAACCTACAGTGTAACTCCTGCTGTATGCAGGGTACATAAATCCCAGGCACTTACTAAGTGCCTTATCTGTAACAGACAGAGAATGGACAGATGTGAAGAGTCTCGCCAAACAGGAGGGGGCTAAGTTAACACCTTGCAACACCTGTGACCCGCTTGTGATTCAACTCCAACAAGGAGAAGAACAATGCACAAACAGCACCCTCCTACTTTCTTCTCTTCCAGGAAAATTTCCTCTGAAGGGATAAAAATCTGAAAAACTTCCAAAATGCCAGCATTATCTCAATCCATGCCTTCTGCTTGATGAGGCAAAGAAATACTGGGAGGGAAGGGGAAGTGGGAGGGATACTTGAAACTCTGGTGTAGGGTGTCTTTGCCTCCTCCTGGTGGTCAGGTGATGTAATTCTCAACAGTAAGGATTGTGGACTCTCACTACCATCAGAAAGAAATGTGTCATACAAAAATGGTGGATCTTTTATTGTTGTCTGTACAAAAATAAAACAACTATAAACATTTGTTTCCATCCAAATCAAACCTTTTATTTCCACCAACATCACTGCTCCTTGTTCTGTTTACAAATGTTACTCTCTCCTCTCTTAATCCAAAGCTTTTTAAATACATAGTTACATCACTAAGTGTAACAACTTATTTCTCTTCTTCCTATTTGAGAATATTGTGTAATAGTATGACTGCATGTACTCTATATCCACAATTCCATTTTCTTTGCTGGGTTTTCTGTAAAGAATATTTTATCAGGAAAAACATAATTTATGTAAGAACTTACCTGATAAATTCATTTCTTTCATATTAACAAGAGTCCATGAGCTAGTGACGTATGGGATATACATTCCTACCAGGAGGGGCAAAGTTTCCCAAACCTTAAAATGCCTATAAATACACCCCTCACCACACCCACAAATCAGTTTAACGAATAGCCAAGAAGTGGGGTGATAAGAAAAAAAGTGCGAAGCATATAAAATAAGGAATTGGAATAATTGTGCTTTATACAAAAAAATCATAACCACCACAAAAAAGGGTGGGCCTCATGGACTCTTGTTAATATGAAAGAAATGAATTTATCAGGTAAGTTCTTACATAAATTATGTTTTCTTTCATGTAATTAACAAGAGTCCATGAGCTAGTGACGTATGGGATAATGACTACCCAAGATGTGGATCTTTCCACACAAGAGTCACTAGAGAGGGAGGGATAAAATAAAGACAGCCAATTCCTGCTGAAAATAATCCACACCCAAAATAAAGTTTAACAAAAAACATAAGCAGAAGATTCAAACTGAAACCGCTGCCTGAAGAACTTTTTCTACCAAAAACTGCTTCAGAAGAAGAAAATACATCAAAATGGTAGAATTTAGTAAAAGTATGCAAAGAGGACCAAGTTGCTGCTTTGCAGATCTGGTCAACCGAAGCTTCATTCCTAAACGCCCAGGAAGTAGATACTGACCTAGTAGAATGAGCTGTAATTCTCTGAGGCGGAATTTTACCCGACTCAACATAGGCAAGATGAATTAAAGATTTCAACCAAGATGCCAAAGAAATGGCAGAAGCTTTCTGGCCTTTCCTAGAACCGGAAAAGATAACAAATAGACTAGAAGTCTTACAGAAAGATTTCGTAGCTTCAACATAATATTTCAAAGCTCTAACAACATCCAAAGAATGCAACGATTTCTCCTTAGAATTCTTAGGATTAGGACATAATGAAGGAACCACAATTTCTCTACTAATGTTGTTGGAATTCACAACTTTAGGTAAAAATTCAAAAGAAGTTCGCAACACCGCCTTATCCTGATGAAGAATCAGAAAAGGAGACTCACAAGAAAGAGCAGATAATTCAGAAACTCTTCTGGCAGAAGAGATGGCCAAAAGGAACAAAACTTTCCAAGAAAGTAATTTAATATCCAATGAATGCATAGGTTCAAATGGAGGAGCTTGAAGAGCCCCCAGAACCAAATTCAAACTCCAAGGAGGAGAAATTGACTTAATGACAGGCTTTATACGAACCAAAGCTTGTACAAAACAATGAATATCAGGAAGAATAGCAATCTTTCTGTGAAAAAGAACAGAAAGAGCAGAGATTTGACCTTTCAAGGAACTTGCGGACAAACCCTTATCTAAACCATCCTGAAGAAATTGTAATATTCTCGGTATTCTAAAAGAATGCCAAGAAAAATGATGAGAAAGACACCAAGAAATATAAGTCTTCCAGACTCTATAATATACCTCTCTGGATACAGATTTACGAGCCTGTAACATAGTATTAATCACAGAGTCAGATAAACCTCTTTGACCAAGAATCAAGCGTTCAATCTCCATACCTTTAAATTTAAGGATTTCAGATCCTGATGGAAAAAAGGACCTTGAGACAAAAGGTCTGGTCTTAACGGAAGAGTCCACGGTTGGCAAGAGGCCATCCGGACAGGATCCGCATACCAAAACCTGTGAGGCCATGCCGGATCTACCAGCAGAACAAACGAGCATTCCTTCAGAATCTTGGAGATTACTCTTGGAAGAAGAACTAGAGGCGGAAAGATATAGGCAGGATGATACTTCCAAGGAAGTGAAAATGCATCCACTGCCTCCGCCTGAAGATCCCGGGATCTGGACAGATACCTGGGAAGTTTCTTGTTTAGATGAGAAGCCATCAGATCTATTTCTGGAAGTTCCCACATTTGAACAATCTGAAGAAATACCTCTGGGTGAAGAGACCATTCGCCCGGATGCAACGTTTGGCGACTGAGATAATCCGCTTTCCAATTGTCCATACCTGGGATATAAACCGCAGAGATTAGACAGGAGCTGGATTCCGCCCAAACCAAAATTCGAGATACTTCTTTCATAGCCAGAGGACTGTGAGTCCCTCCTTGATGATTGATGTATGCCACAGTTGTGACATTGTCTTATCTGAAAACAATGAACAACTCTCTCTTCAGAAGAGGCCAAGACTGAAGAGCTCTGAAAATTGCACGGAGTTCCAAAATATTGATCGGAAATCTCACCTCCTGAGATTCCCAAACCCCTTGTGCCGTCAGATACCCCCACACAGCTCCCCAACCTGTAAGACTTGTATCTGTTGAGATTATAGTCCAGGTCGGAAGAACAAAGAAGCCCCCTGAACTAAACGATGGTGATCTGTCCACCATGTCAGAGAGTGTCGTAAAATCGGTTTAAAGATATTAATTGAGATATCTTTGAGTAATCCCTGCACCATTGGTTCAGCATACAGAGCTGAAGAGGTCGCATGTGAAAACGAGCAAAGGAGATCGCATCTGATGCGGCAGTCCTAAGACCCAACATTTCCATGCATAAGGCTACCAAAGGGAATGATTGTGACTGAAGGTTTTGACAAGCTGATATCAATGTTAAACTTCTCTTGTCTGACAAGGACAGAGTCATAGACACTGAATTTATCTACAAACCTAAAAAGGTTACCCTTGTCTGAGGAATCAATGAACTGATTGGTAAATTGATCCTCCAACCATGAACTTGAAGAAACAACACAAGTCGATTCGTATGAGATTCTTCGAAAATGAGAAGACTGAGCAAGTACCAAGATATCGTCCAAATAAGGAAATACCAAAAACCTATTCTCTGATTACAGAAAGAAGGGCACCGAGAACCTTTGAAAAAAATTCTTGGAACTGAGGCTAGGCCAAACAGTAGAGCCACAAAACTGGTAATGCTTGTCTAAAAAGAGAATCTCAGATACTAAAAGTGATCTGGATGAATCGGAATATGCAGATACACATCCTGTAAATCTATTGTAGACATATAATGCCCTTGCTAAACAAAAGGCAGGATAGTCCTACAGTAACCATCTTGAATGTTGGTATCCTAACATAACGATTCAATAATGATAGATCCAGAACTGGTCTGAAGGAATTGACCTTCTTTGGTACAATGAAGAGATAAAATAAAACCCCAGCCCCTGTTCCAGAACTGGAACTGGCATAAATACTCCAGCCAACTCTAGATCTGAAACACATTTCAGAAATGCTGAGCCTTGCTGTGTCAACTGGGACACGGGAAAGAAAAGAATCTCTTAGCAGGAGGCCTTAACTTGAAGCCAATTCTGTACCTTTCTGAAACAATGTTTCTGAAACCAGAGATTAAGAACGGAATTGATCCAAATTTCTTTGAAGAAAACGTAATCTGCCCCATACCAGCTGAGCTGGAATAAGGGCCGCACCTTCATAGATACTTAGGAGCTGGCTATAGGTTTCTATAAGGCTTGGATATATTCCAAACTGGAAATAGTTTCCAAACTGATACCGCTCCTGAGGATGAAGGATCAGGCTTTTGTTCCTTGTTGTGAGGAAAGGAACGAAATGATTATTTACCCTGGAAAGAAAGGGAAAGCAAAGTTGACTTAGAAGACATGTCAGCATTCCAAGTTTAATCCATAAAGCTTTTCTAGCTAAAATAGCTAGAGACATATACCTGACATCAACTCTAATGATATCAAAAGATGGTATCACCAATAAAATTATTAGCATGTTATAGAATAATAATAATGCTATAAAATTATGATCTGTTATTTGTTGCGCTAAAAGCTTCTAACCAAAAAGTTGAAGCTGCAGCAACATCCGCTAAAAAATATAGCAGGTCTAAGAAGATTACCTGAACATAAGTAAGCTTTTCTTAGAAACGATTCAATTTTCCTATCTAAAGGATCCTTAAATGAAGTACTATCTGCCATAGGAATAGTAGTACATTAGCAGGAGTAGAGACAGCCCCATAACCTTAGGGATTTTTGTCCCAAAAAACTCTAATCTGTCAGATGGCACAGGATATAATTTGCTTAAACGTCTAGAAGGAGTAAATAAATTACCCAAATTATTCCATTCCCTGGAAATTACTTCAGAAATAGCATCAGGGAGATAAAACACTTCTGGAATAACTACAGGAGATTTAAAAACCTTATTTAAACGTTTACATTTAGTATCAAGAGGACCAGAATCCTCTATTTCTAATGCAAATAACACTTCTTTAAGCAAAGAACGAATAAATTCCATCTTGAACAAATACAAAGATTTATCAGCATCAACCTCTGAGACAGAAACCTCTGAACCAGAAGAACCATTATCAGTATCAGAATGATGATGTTCATTTAAAAATTCATCTGAAAAAAAGAGAAGTTTTAAAAGACTTTTATGTATACTAGAAGGAGAAATAACAGACATAGCCTTCTTAATGGATTTTAAAAAATAAAATCTCTTATGTTATCAGGAACACTCTGAAAATTAGATGTTGACGGACAGCAACAGGTAATGTAACAGTACTAAAGGAAATTTTATCTGCATTAATAAGTTTGACATGACATGCAATACAAATAACAGCTGGAGAAAACAGATACCAAAAGTTTATAGCAGACTTAGCTTGGTAGCTCCAGCACTGTGCAGTGATTTTCCTGTAGTATCTTCTGACTCAGTTGCAACGTGGAACATCTTGCAATATGTAAAAGAAAAAAACAACATATAAAGCAAAATTGATCAAATTCCTTAAATGACAGTTTCAGGAATGGGAAAAAAATGCCAGTGAACAAGCTTCTAGCAACCAGAAGCAATAAATAATGAGACTTAAATAATGTGGAGACAAAAATGACGCCCATATTTTTTAGCGCCAAAAAAGACGCCCACATTATTTGGCGCCTAAATGCTTTTGGCGCCAAAAATGACGCCACATCCGGAACGCCGACATCTTTGACGCAAAATAACGTCAAAAAATGACGCAACTTCCGGCGACACGTATGACGCCGGAAACGGAAAAGAATTTTTGCGCCAAAAAAGTCCGCGCCAAGAATGACGCAATAAAATGAAGCATTTTCAGCCCCCGCGAGCCTAACAGCCCACAGGGAAAAAAGTCAAATTTTTGAGGTAAGAAAAAATATGATAATTCAATGCATAATCCCAAATATGAAACTGACTGTCTGGAAATAAGGAAAGTTGAACATTCTGAGTCAAGGCAAATAAATGTTTGAATACATATATTTAGAACTTTATAAATAAAGTGCCCAACCATAGCTTAGAGTGTCACAGAAAATAAGACTTACTTACCCCAGGACACTCATCTACATGTTTGTAGAAAGCCAAACCAGTACTGAAACGAGAATCAGTAGAGGAAATGGTAAATATAAGAGTATATCGTCGATCTGAAAAGGGAGGTAAGAGATGAATCTCTACGACCGATAACAGAGAACCTTATGAAATAGACCCCGTAGAAGGAGATCACTGCATTCAATAGGCAATACTCTCTTCACATCCCTCTGACATTCACTGCACGCTGAGAGGAAAACCGGGCTCCAACTTGCTGCGGAGCGCATATCAACGTAGAATCTAGCACAAACTTACTTCACCACCTCCCTTGGAGGCAAAGTTTGTAAAACTGATTTGTGGGTGTGGTGAGGGGTGTATTTATAGGCATTTTAAGGTTTGGGAAACTTTGCCCCTCCTGGTAGGAATGTATATCCCATACGTCACTAGCTCATGGACTCTTGTTAATTACATGAAAGAAAGGTTGACTTGAAATCAATATCAAAATTAACAGAAAATGTTTGCCAATTGCTTACTGGATGACAACTCACATAAAAAAAAAAGGGTTTAACTCAGGGCAGGAAATAAAAACTTACATGAAAAAAAATGAATGCATTATAAAGCCATCTTTTTACATGCAACAAAGAAAACAATGCAGTCAACACTTACATCTAGATTACAAGTTTTGCGTTAGAGGCTGTGTGGTGCTAACGAGCAGTTTTCCCTCACCGCTCACTTACCTGCAGTGCTGGTTTTACGAGTTTTCAGAAACTCATCGTTAAAAGACAAGAAGTGAGCATTGAGCAAAATGTTGCTTATTGCCGCACTCCAATACCAGCGCTGCTTAAGTCAGCGGTGAGCTGGTGTAACGTGCTCATGCACGATTTCCCCATAGGAATCAACGGGGAGAGCCGGCTGAAAAAAAGTCTAACACCTGCCAAAAAGCAGCGTAAAACTCCCTAACGCAGCCCCATTGATTCCTATGGGGAAATAACATTTATGTTTACACCAACACCCTAACATGAACCCCAAGTCTAAACACCCCTAATCTTACACTTATTAAAACCTAATCTGCCGCCCCCAACGTCCCTGCCACTATATTATATTTATTAACCCCTAAACCTAAGTCTAACCCTAACCCTAACACCCCCTAACTTAAAAATAATTTAAATAAATCTAAATAAAATTCCTATCATTAACTAAATTATTCATATTTAAAGCTAAATACTTACCTGTAAAATAAACCCTAAGCTTGCTACAATATAACTAATAGCTACATTGTAGCTAGCTTAGGATTTATTTTAATTTTACAGGCAAGTTTGTATTTATTTGAAATAGGTAGAATAGTTATTAAATAGTTATTAACTATTTAAAAACTACCTAGCTAAAATAATAAAAAATAACCTGTAAAATAAAACCAAACCTAAGTTACAATTACACCTAACACTACAATACAATTAAATAAATTAACTAAATTAAATACAATTAAATAAATTACATACAATTACTTAAATTAAATTAAATTAGCTAAAGTACAAAAAACCCCCACTAAATTACAGAAAATAATAAACAAATTACAGAAATTTAAACTAATTACACCTAATCTAATAACCCTATTAAAATAAAAAAGCCACCCCAAAATAAAAAAAAACCTTAGCCTAAACTAAACTACCAATAGCCCTTAAAAGGGCCTTTTGCAGGGCATTGCCTCAAAGTAATCAGCTCTTTTACCTGTAAAAAAAAATACAAACAACCCCCCAACAGTAAAACCCACCACCCACACAACCAACCCCCCAAATAAAAACCTATCTAAAAAAAACTAAGCTCCCCATTGCCCTGAAAAGGGCATTTGGATGGACATTGCCCTTAAAAGGGCAGTTAGCTCTTTTTCCGCCCAAAGTTCCTAACCTAAAAATAAAACCCACCCAATACACCCTTAAAAAAACCTGACACTAACCCCCTGAAGATCGACTTACCGGGAGACGTCTTCATCCAAACCGGGTGAAGTGGTCCTCCAGATGGGCAGAAGTCTTCATCCAAGCCGGGCAGAAGTGGTCCTCCAGACGGGCAGAAGTCTTCATCCAGACAGCATCTTCTATCTTCATCCATCCGGCGCGGAGTGGGTCCATCTTCAAGAGATCTGACGCGGAGCATCCTCTTCTGGCGACGACTAAAACCGAATGAAGGTACTTTTAAGTGACGTCATCCAAGATGGCGTCCCTTAGATTCCGATTGGCTAATAGAATTCTATCAGCCAATCGGAATTAAGGTAGAAAAAAATCCTATTGGCTGATGCGAGAATGCAAGCTCAATCCTATTGGCTGATTGGATCAGCCAATAAGATTGAATTTCAATCCTATTGGCTGATTGCATCAGTCAATAGGATTTTTTCTACCTTAATTCTACCTTAATTAGTGTTAGGTTTTTTTAAGGGTGTATTGGGTGGGTTTTATTTATAGGTTAGGGACTTTGGGCGGCAAAAGAGGTAACTGCCCTTTTAAGGGCAATGCCCATCCAAATGCCCTTTTCAGGGCAACGGAAAGCTTAGGTTTTTTTAGATAGGTTTTTATTTGGGGGTTTGGTTGTGTGGGTGGTGGGTTTTACTGTTGGGGGGGTTGTTTGTATTTTTTTTACAGGTAAAAGATCTGATTACTTTGGGACAATGCCCCACAAAAGGCCATTTTAAGGGCTATTGGTAGTTTAGTTTAGGCTAGGGTTTTTTTTATTTTGGGGGGGCTTTTTTATTTTAATAGGGCTATTAGATTAGGTGTAATTAGTTTAAATTTCAGTAATTTGTTTATTATTTTCTGTAATTTAGTGGGGTTTTTTTTGTACTTTAGCTAATTTAATTTAATTTAGGTAATTGTATGGAATGTATTTAATTGTATTTAATTTAGTTATTTATTCAATTGTAGTTTAGTGTTAGGTGTAATTGTAACTTAGGTTAGGTTTTATTTTACAGGTACTTTTGTATTAATTTTAGCTAGGTAGTTATTAAATAGTTAATTACTATTTAATAACTATTCTACCTATTTAAAATAAATACAAACTTGCCTGTAAAATAAAAATAAATCCTAAGCTAGCTACAATGTAACTATTAGTTATATTGTAGCAAGCTTAGAGTTTATTTTACAGGTAAGTATTTAGTTTTAAATAGGAATAATTTAGTTAATGATAGGAATTTTTATTTAGATTTATTTTAGTTATATTTAAGTTAGGGGGTGTTAGGGTTAGACTTAGATTTAGGGGTTAATAACTTTAATATAGTGGCAGCGACGATGGGGGCGACATATTAGGGGTAATAAATGTAGGTAGGTGGCGGCAATGTTAGGGACGGCGGTTTAGGGGTTAATATATTTATTATAGTGGCGGCGATGTCCGGTTTGGCAGATTAGGGGTTAACATTTTCTTTTAGTGTTTACGATGTGGGAGGGCCTCGGTTTAGGGGTTAATAAGTAGTTTATGGGTGTTAGTGTACTTTTTAGCACTTTAGTTAAGAGTGTTATGCTACGACGTTGTAGTGTAAAACTCTTAACTACTGACTTTAAAATGCGGTACCAGTCTTGACAGGAGAGGGTGTACCGCTTACTTTTTGTCAGACTCGTAATACCGGCGCTATGCAAGTCCAACTGAAAAAAGAGGATACACAATTTATGTAAGTGGATTTGCGGTATTTCCAAATCTGGCCAAAAAAGTGAGCGGTACACCCGTACCTGCAAGACTCGTAATACCAGCGGGCGTTAAAAAGCAACGTTAGGACCTCTTAACGCTGCTTTTTAAGTCTAACGCACAACTCATAATCTAGCCGAATATTTCTTACTAGACACAGCATTATTTAAAGTTACATGATACTATACAAGTCTTTGTTCAATTTAAAAGAGTGTTCTTCAGATTGTATTACAGTTCTTTTTTTATTTTACTTTTATTTTGTATATTTATATAATTAATTGCATTATGGAATAAAGAATATTTTTGCTTTGGTTTCCTGACCAATAGATATTTAGGTGTAACTTGCATTTCATTTCATTCTTAAAATGAAGAAGTTTTATTTAACCTTTGTGGAAAAAGTATTGTATAACACATTTAACTGCTACTCAATATAAATGATAGATAAATGTTAAGTACAATATTTTTTTACATGACCCACAAGCCATAATATTTGGACCAATATAAGTTACTCTACGTAGCTTTTGATAAAATGCAAACTCATTTTTTTTATTAACAACCACAAACAGTAACTCAAATTTATTTCTGTCATTCAGTGGTCTGCAGCCACTTTGTACTCTGTATTACTCTGGCTCACCCAGTTCTTAGTGAAAAACTACAACATTATAGATTCATGGACTTACTATTGACCATTATGACTACTGCAACCTTTTTTGTGCTGACCCTCATTTTAACTGTTTATCTCTTCTAAGCTGATGATTACATAAGGGGGAGCTTCACATTCATGCTTCAGTGTGCAGCACTGGAATCAAGAAGAAAAGAAGGCAGATAGACGGAGAGGACACCCCCAGAAGAGTGCCGCCATGGAAGAAGAAAGAAGAGGAGCGCTGACAGAGCTGACCACCTAAAGACCCGGAATCAAGTTGGTGAGTACTAACTTTTGAGGTTTAATGTTATTTTTATTTTTTTTATATATTTTTAAGACTAGGTATGGAAAAAGAGCTATATCACTGGTGCCCTTTTCAGGGCATTTTTTTTAGGGTCGGGAATTTATTTATTTTTTTGAAAAAGAGCTTAATCACGGATGCTTTTTCAGGGCATCTTTTTTAGGATAGGGTATTTATTTTTTAAATAAAAAAGTGTGAAGGTCTGGCGCTAGTGTATACACCTACAGCTCTATCCAGAAAGGTACCTAGTTTACCTAAAAATGCAAAAAAAAAAAAAAAAAGGAAGAAAGGAGTATGGAGTGAGCGCCAGTGGCAGAGGTGATAGGAATGACTGGTATAAATAAATTTAATGTATACTCTCATAAACAAATTAATACTTTTAAAACATTTTGAAACATAGTATTTCCTTAAAACATGGATCCATGTGTACACAAAATACAAAATAATACTGAAACTACTTCAGTTCTAAAAAATACAATACTTAAAATTGAGGACTGGATAAATGACAAAGGTAGATAGATACAGCAAATTTGATACAATAAGAACAAGGTAGATATAACAATATCAATATAATAGAATGCAATACAATAAAATGTATTAAGTGTCCAAATGTGAGTTAATCCAGTGAATGTGTCCAAAAAGAAAAATGTAAGTTAATCCAGTTAATGTGTCCAAAAAGAAAAAAGGGATATATGTGATTGTCTGTCCTGGGTGAATAAATATCCAAAGTGCTGTGGAGATAATCCTGTTTAATTACTTTCAAAATAAAATCACAGAAAATAGAGTCCAAAAATGTGTATATTAAAAATCCAAACTCAAAAAATAGTGATGAAAAAATAAAAATATGTAAAAATGTGGAAAAAATTTGAAAAAAATATCTATTTGTGGAAAAATGGAAAAATAAAACATGAAAGAATAGTGAATATAATCCCAGTGTTAATTGGAGTAATACATCCTATGATGTTCAATTCTCCATCACAGGATGTATCACTCCAATTAACACTGGGATTATATTCACTATTTTTTCATTTTTTATTTGTCCACAAATAGATATTTTTTCACATTTTTTTTCACATTTTTACATATTTTTATTTTTTCATCACTATTTTTTGAGTTTGGATTTTTAATATACACATTTTTGGACTCGATTTTCTGTGATTTTATTTTGAAAGTAATTAAACAGGATTATCTCCACAGCACTTTGGATATTTATTCACCCAGGATAGACAATAACATATATCCCTTTTTTTCATTTTGGACACATTCACTGGATTAATTTACATTTTTCTTTTTGGACACATTCACTGGATTAATTTACGTTTTCCTTTTTGGACACATTCACTGGATTAACTCACATTTGGACACTTAATACATTTTATTGTATTGCATTCTATTATATTGATATTGTTATATCTACCTTGTTCTTATTGTATCAAATTTGCTGTATCTATCTACCTTTGTCATTTATCCAGTCCTCAATTTTAAGTATTGTATTTTTTAGAACTGAAGTAGCTTCAGTATTATTTTGTATTTTGTGTACACATGGATCCATGTTTTAAGGAAATACTATGTTTTAAAATGTTTTAAAAAGTATTAATTTGTTTATGAGAGTATACATTAAATTTATTTATACCAGTTATTTCTATCACCTCTGCCTTTGGCACTCACTCCATACTCCATTCTTCATTTTTGTATTTATTTTTTAGAAAAAGAGCTTAATTGCTGATAGGCATCTTTTTTTGGATGGGGGGAGGTGTGTGAGCTACTTTCATTTTAGGATAGGGGTTTTTTATGCAAAAGATCAAATTGCTTCAAATAGGGCACTGACCACTAAATGCCCTTTCCAGAGCAATTGTTAGGGTTTGTTTTAGTGTAATTTTAGTTTTATTTTTATTTTGGGATGGGAATTTAGTTTTAGGATAGGTCTTACTGATTTTTTTTAAAATGTATTTATAATGGAACTTTTTTGGTAACTTAGGGGGTGTTAGGTTAGGGAAGTTGCGTGGTTAGAGGGTATTTTGCAATAGGGGTTGTGGCAGTTAGGGGTTAAATAGGTTAGGGAGTTTATAGCTATAGGCTATGTGCTGTTTAGGGGTTAATAGTGTAGTGGTGTAACTTGCGGTGTGTGATGGTTAAGGTATTAAAAGTTTAGTTGCGTCATTTGCAGTGGGCTATGTGGTGGTTTAGGGGTTATTATAGTAGAGGGTTATTGCAATGAGCAATAGCACGTGAGTATGGGTGTTAGGTTTTATTTAAGTTTGCATGCTCCTTTAAAGACTATAGGGGAGTACGCTAATACAATCTCAACTTTGCAAGGTCTATCCTTTTGTGTGCGCTGGGTTGCACTTGCGTGCATACTTTTTATTGTTAACTCGTAATACGAGTGCAACCAGATGCGCGCAAAAAGCCTCCATCTAGCAAAGTTAACGTGTGATTACGAGTGCTCCACTCGTAATCTACCCCGGAAAGTGTGAAGTTGGCTAGATGTGCATAACTGGACAAAAGGAACAGAAAAGGAGTATAAGAATAAAGTCAAAGGTCCATAATAGTCAATAAGCAGGAGCTAATGAAAGAAAGAAAGAACAAAATAAATTTTAAATAAAAAGATTGGTTAAAAAGAATGAGAACAAGCACAGTCAAAAGTGGTACGGTGAGACAGAGAAGAGAGGTTTAATACAGGGTAAAAACGAGGAAATTAGATAAATGGAAAGTGAAAAGCAAACAAAATTACAAACACAAATAACTGTTATAGTGACATTATGAATAACAGGGGATTGCTATAAGAAAAAGAAAACGTAATCATGAAATATAAGTATGAAGCAGAAAAAAAAGAGAATCAAATTTAAAAATACTGAACTAAAAGCTGCATTTAAAACTGTCGTATAAATTATAAATTAAATATGATTAAATCTTCATGGAAAGGAATAAAGCAAAATATTGCTTTGTGCATTTCACAACCCCACATAAACATACTCATAAGTCATACAAGCATTTATATCAACACTTCACATATTGAAAACAATAGATATTAGGTCCAGGGGGGATGCACTTATATCTATCACACATGAATATTTGTTTGAAATTTGTTATGAATATGTCATTAAATTTAAAAGTGTGTTCTGCTATGGTGTCTCTCTGCTTTCTCACATCCCTACTATATATTTGCCCTAATTGAAGATAAAACAATGTAATAATTTTGATAATGTTATTTTCCATTTAAAAGTTTTGACTAATGCATATAAATTAAAAGTAAGAAACACAGGTGGTATTGCTAGAATTTATGCTTCTGGAATCCTGACAAACATTGTAAAGTTCTTTACTACATGAAAAAGATGCTATCATACAATAAATCCAAGCTGGTTTAATTTAGAGTGCATGATCTGCCTTAGGCTTTTTTGTTTGAATTTTGTCTTTCCCATTTTCTCAATGACATTTCAGTGAAGAAAGGATAATACCTACAGTGGCTTGGCATAACTAGATGATTATGCAACAGAAAGTAAGAAGAAAAAACATAATTTATGCTTACCTGATAAATTTATTTCTCTTGTAGTGTATCCAGTCCACGGATCATCCATTACTTATGGGATATTAACTCCTCCCCAACAGGAAGTGCAAGAGGATTCACCCAGCAGAGCTGCTATATAGCTCCTCCCCTAACTGCCATTACCAGTCATTCGACCGAAAACATGCAGAGAAAGGAAAACCATAGGGTGCAGTGGTGACTGTAGTTTAATGGAAAAATTACCTGCCTTAAAGTGACAGGGCGGGCCGTGGACTGGATACACTACAAGAGAAATAAATTTATCAGGTAAGCATAAATTATGTTTTCTCTTGTTAAGTGTATCCAGTCCACGGATCATCCATTACTTATGGGATACCAATACCAAAGCTAAAGTACACGGATGACGGGAGGGACAGGCAGGCTCTTTATACGGAAGGAACCACTGCCTGAAGAACCTTTCTCCCAAAAACAGCCTCCGAAGAAGCAAAAGTGTCAAATTTGTAAAATTTGGAAAAAGTATGAAGAGAAGACCAAGTTGCAGCCTTGCAAATCTGTTCAACAGAAGCCTCATTCTTAAAGGCCCAAGTGGAAGCCACAGCTCTAGTAGAATGTGCTGTAATTCTTTCAGGAGGCTGCTGTCCAGCAGTCTCATAGGCTAACCGTATTATGCTACGAAGCCAAAAGGAGAGAGAGGTAGCCGAAGCTTTTTGACCTCTCCTCTGACCAGAATAAACGACAAACAGGGAAGACGTTTGTCGAAAATCCTTAGTTGCCTGTAGATAAAATTTCAGGGCACGGACTACATCTAGATTGTGTAGCAGACGTTCCTTTTTCGAAGAAGGATTAGGACACAAAGATGGAACCACAATCTCTTGATTGATATTCCTGTTAGTGACCACCTTAGGTAGGAACCCAGGTTTAGTACGCAGAACTACCTTGTCTGAATGAAAAATCAGATAAGGAGAATCACAATGTAAGGCAGATAACTCAGAGACTCTTCGAGCCGAGGAAATCGCCATTAAAAACAGAACTTTCCAAGATAACAACTTGATATCAATGGAATGAAGGGGTTCAAACGGAACCCCCTGTAAAACATTAAGAACTAAGTTCAAACTCCATGGTGGAGCAACAGTTTTAAACACAGGCTTGATCCTAGCTAAAGCCTGACAAAAAGCTTGAACGTCCGGAACTTCTGACAGACGTTTGTGTAAAAGAATCGACAGAGCTGAAATCTGTCCCTTTAAGGAACTAGTGGATAAACCCTTTTCTAAACCTTCTTGTAGAAAAGACAATATCCTCGGAATCCTAACCTTACTCCATGAGTAACTCTTGGATTCGCACCAATATAAGTATTTGCGCCATATCTTATGGTAAATCTTTCTGGTAACAGGCTTCCTAGCCTGTATTAAGGTATCAATAACTGACTCAGAAAAACCACGTTTTGATAAAATCAAGCGTTCAATTTCCAAGCAGTCAGCTTCAGAGAAATTAGATTTTGATGTTTGAAGGGACCCTGGATCAGAAGGTCCTGTTTCAGAGGTAGCGACCAAGGTGGACAGGATGACATGTCCACTAGATCTGCATACCAAGTCCTGCGTGGCCATGCAGGCGCTATTAGAATCACTGATGCTCTCTCCTGTTTGATTCTGGCAATCAATCGAGGAAGCATCGGGAAGGGTGGAAACACATAAGCCATCCCGAAGGTCCAAGGTGCTGTCAAAGCATCTATCAGAACCGCTCCCGGATCCCTGGATCTGGACCCGTAACGAGGAAGCTTGGCGTTCTGTCGAGACGCCATGAGATCTATCTCTGGTTTGCCCCAACGTCGAAGTATTTGGGCAAAGACCTCCGGATGAAGTTCCCACTCCCCCGGATGAAAAGTCTGACGACTTAAGAAATCCGCCTCCCAGTGCTCCACTCCCGGGATGTGGATTGCTGACAGGTGGCAAGAGTGAGACTCTGCCCAGCGAATTATCTTTGATACTTCCATCATTGCTAGGGAGCTTCTTGTCCCTCCCTGATGGTTGATGTAAGCTACAGTCGTGATGTTGTCCGACTGAAACCTGATGAACCCCCGAGTTGTTAACTGGGGCCAAGCCAGAAGGGCATTGAGAACTGCTCTCAATTCCAGAATGTTTATTGGTAGGAGACTCTCCTCCTGATTCCATTGTCCCTGAGCCTTCAGAGAATTCCAGACAGCGCCCCAACCTAGTAGGCTGGCGTCTGTTGTTACAATTGTCCAGTCCGGCCTGCTGAATGGCATCCCCCTGGACAGATGTGGCCGAGAAAGCCACCATAGAAGAGAATTTCTGGTCTCTTGATCCAGATTCAGAGTAGGGGACAAGTCTGAGTAATCCCCATTCCACTGACTTAGCATGCACAATTGCAGCGGTCTGAGATGTAGGCGTGCAAAGGATACTATGTCCATTGCTGCTACCATTAAGCCGATCACCTCCATGCATTGAGCTACTGACGGGTGTTGAATGGAATGAAGGACACAGCATGCATTTTGAAGCTTTGTTAACCTGTCTTCTGTCAGGTAAATCTTCATTTCTACAGAATCTATAAGAGTCCCCAAGAAGGGAACTCTTGTGAGTGGAAAGAGAGAACTCTTCTTTTCGTTCACCTTCCATCCATGTGACCTTAGAAATGCCAGTACTAACTCTGTATGAGACTTGGCAGTTTGAAAGCTTGAAGCTTGTATCAGAATGTCGTCTAGGTACGGAGCTACCGCAATTTCTCGCGGTCTTAGTACCGCCAGAAGAGCACCCAGAACCTTTGTGAAGATTCTCGGAGCCGTAGCCAATCCGAATGGAAGAGCTACAAACTGGTAATGCCTGTCTAGAAAGGCAAACCTTAGATACCGGTAATGATCTTTGTGAATCGGTATGTGAAGGTAAGCATCCTTTAAATCCACTGTGGTCATGTACTGACCCTTTTGGATCATGGGTAAAATTGTCCGAATAGTTTCCATTTTGAACGATGGAACTCTTAGGAATTTGTTTAGGATCTTTAAATCCAAGATTGGCCTGAAAGTTCCCTCTTTTTTGGGAACCACAAACAGATTTGAGTAAAACCCTTGTCCTTGTTCCGACCGCGGAACCGGATGGATCACTCCCATTAATAAAAGATCTTGTACGCAGCGTAGAAACGCCTCTTTCTTTATTTGGTTTGTTGACAACCTTGACAGATGAAATCTCCCTCTTGGGGGAGAGAATTTGAAGTCTAGAAGGTATCCCTGAGATATGATCTCTAACGCCCAGGGATCCTGGACATCTCTTGCCCAAGCCTGGGCGAAGAGAGAAAGTCTGCCCCCCACTAGATCCGTTCCCGGATCGGGGGCCCTCGATTCATGCTGTCTTAGGGGCAGCAGCAGGTTTCCTGGCCTGCTTGCCCTTGTTCCAGGACTGGTTAGGTCTCCAGCCTTGTCTGTAGCGAGCAACAGCTCCATCCTGTTTTGGTGCAGAGGAAGTTGATGCTGCTCCTGCTTTGAAATTACGAAAGGAACGAAAATTAGACTGTCTAGCCTTAGGTTTGGCTCTGTCTTGAGGCAGGGCATGGCCTTTACCTCCTGTAATGTCAGCGATAATTTCTTTCAACCCGGGCCCGAATAAGGTCTGCCCTTTGAAAGGTATATTAAGCAATTTAGATTTAGAAGTAACGTCAGCTGACCAGGATTTTAGCCACAGTGCTCTGCGTGCCTGAATGGCGAATCCGGAATTCTTAGCCGTAAGTTTAGTTAAATGTACTACGGCATCTGAAATAAATGAGTTAGCTAACTTAAGGGCTTTAAGCTTGTGTGTAATCTCATCTAATGGAGCTGATTCAAGTGTCTCTTGCAGAGACTCAAACCAAAATGCTGCTGCAGCCGTGACAGGCGCAATGCATGCAAGAGGTTGCAATATAAAACCTTGTTGAACAAACATTTTCTTAAGGTAACCCTCTAACTTTTTATCCATTGGATCTGAAAAGGCACAGCTATCCTCCACCGGGATAGTGGTACGCTTAGCTAAAGTAGAAACTGCTCCCTCCACCTTAGGGACCGTTTGCCATAAGTCCCGTGTGGTGGCGTCTATTGGAAACATCTTTCTAAATATCGGAGGGGGTGAGAACGGCACACCGGGTCTATCCCACTCCTTAGTAACAATTTCAGTAAGTCTCTTAGGTATAGGAAAAACGTCAGTACTCGCCGGTACCGCAAAATATTTATCCAACCTACACATTTTCTCTGGTATTGCAACTGTGTTACAATCATTCAGAGCCGCTAACACCTAGTAATACACGGAGGTTTTCCAGCTTAAATTTAAAATTTGAAATATCTGAATCCAGTTTGTTTGGATCAGAACCGTCACCCGCAGAATGAAGCTCTCCGTCCTCATGTTCTGCAAATTGTGACGCAGTGTCTGACATGGCCCTAATATTATCAGCGCACTCTGTTCTCACCCCAGAGTGATCACGCTTACCTCTTAGTTCTGGTAATTTAGCCAAAACTTCAGTCATAACAGTAGCCATATCCTGTAATGTGATTTGTAATGGCCGCCCAGATGTACTCGGCGCTACAATATCACGCACCTCCCGAGCGGGAGATGCAGGTACTGACACGTGAGGCGAGTTAGTCGGCATAACTCTCCCCTCGTTGTTTGGTGAAATATGTTCAATTTGTACAGATTGACTTTTATTTAAAGTAGCATCAATACAGTTAGTACATAAATTTCTATTGGGCTCCACTTTGGCTTTAGCACATATAGCACAGATATCTTCCTCTGAATCAGACATGTTTAACACACTAGCAAATAAACTAGCAACTTGGAAATACTTTTCAAGTAATTTACTATAATATGAAAACGTACTGTGCCTATAAGAAGCACAGAAAAAGTTATGACAGTTGAAAATTAATAAACTGAAAAGTTATAGCATCAAATCTTTGTAAAAAACACAATTTTAGCAAAGGATTGCTCCCATTAGCAAAGGATAACTAACCCTGATAGCAGAAAAAAAATACAGAAATAAACGTTTTTTTTATCACAGTCAACTACAATCTCACAGCTCTGCTGTGAGTGATTACCTCCCTCAAAACAAGTTTTGAAGACCCCTGAGTTCTGTAGAGATGAACCGGATCATGCAGGGAAGACAATAAACTTCTGACTGAATTTTTTGATGCGTAGCAAAAGCGCCAAAAAAGGCCCCTCCCCCTCACACATAACAGTGAGAGAGATCAGTAAACTGTCATAAATTAAATAAAACGACTGCCAAGTGGAAAAAAATAGTGCCCAAAACATTTTTTCACCCAGTACCTCAGAAAATTAAACGATTTTACATGCCAGCAAAAAACGTTTAACATTAATAAATTGAGTGTTATTAAAAAGCCTGTTGCTAGTCCCTGCAAATTAGGCTAAAGTTTTATGCATACAGTATAATTCCAGTGAAGTGCCATTCCCCAGAATACTGAAGTGTAAAATATACATACATGACAGCCTGATACCAGTTGCTGCTACTGCATTTAAGGCTGAGTTTACATTATATCGGTATGGCAGAATTTTCTCATCAATTCCATTGTCAGAAAATAATAAGCTGCTACATACCTCTTTGCAGATTAATCTGCCCGCTGTCCCCTGATCTGAAGTTTACCTCTCCTCAGATGGCCGAGAAACAGCAATATGATCTTAACTACTCCGGCTAAAATCATAGAAAAACTCAGGTAGATTCTTCTTCAAATTCTACCAGAGAAGGAATAACACACTCCGGTGCTATTATAAAATAACAAACTTTTGATTGAAGGTATGAAACTAAGTATAATCACCACAGTCCTCTCACACATCCTATCTATTTGTTGGGTGCAAGAGAATGACTGGTAATGGCAGTTAGGGGAGGAGCTATATAGCAGCTCTGCTGGGTGAATCCTCTTGCACTTCCTGTTGGGGAGGAGTTAATATCCCATAAGTAATGGATGATCCGTGGACTGGATACACTTAACAAGAGAAATAAGTTCTATTTTTATCTCTCTTTTTTACTATATTTAGTCTTTTGCTTAGTTTAAATGCTTAAATAGTTTTACAATAGTGTGACTTTTGTTTATGAAAAAGTTCTTTCCCTATTCTGCAACACTGTAAATATGATGCAATAAGTCAGAAACAAAATAAATAAAGGATTGAAAAATATTAATCATAGCTCTCAAGGAAAGAAAAATTAAAATGTAACTTCTAGTAATTACTGTAGTGACTCTATTAGGGCTGCAACTAATGATTATTTTCATAATCGATTAATCGGCCAATTATTTTTTCCGATTAATCGACTAATCGGATAAAAAAAGAATCAATAATCGTTGAATATGTATCTTTGTTAGCTCTTCACCAATGCAAAGTGTTTTCCACCTTGGCAAGGGGCCTCTCAATAAAGTAACCCTTGACTTCATTCTAACATAACACATATCTTGAATATCTATATACAATGGTAAATAACCAGCTATAAGGTTAGGGGAAAATATCTAGTCCGCTCTAAAAATAACAGATATATACTTATAAAGGTTGAATCTGGTACATATTATCACAATTTATTAAAAATATAAAAAAAACCAATAAAAACAAATCAAAAGCGCTAAGGACTATGGCCTCTATTTAACAAGGTCTGGCGGACCTGATCCGACAGTGCGGATCAGGTCCGCCAGACCTCGCTGAATATGGAAAGCAATACGCTCTCCGTATTCAGCATTGCACCAGCAACTCACAAGAGCTGCTGGTGCAATGCCGTCCCCTGCAGACTCGCAGCCAATGGGCCACAAGCAGGGGGTGTCAATCAACCCGATCGTACTCGATCAGGTTGATTTCCGGCGATGTCTGTCCGCCTGCTCAAACTGCAAATCTGCAGAGGCGGCGTTGTACCAGCAGTTCACAAGAAGTATGATTGACAGTCCCTGCTAGTGGCCAATTGGCTGTCAGCGCACAGGGGGACGCACTGCACAAGCATTGCTAGTGCAATGCTTGTGCAATGTTAAATATGGACAGCATATGCTGTCCACTTGCAAGAGGTCTGGTGGACATGATTTGCAGTAGCAAATGATGTCAGCAGAAACCAGTATTAAATGGAGCCCATTGTGTCAGCCAATGACAACAGACATATATGTGCAGCCATTCTCACCAGCTAGCTTTCAGTAGTAAATTGCTGCTCCTGAGTCTACCTAGGTATGCTTTTTAACAAAGAATACCAAGAGAATGAAGCACATTAGATAACAGAAGTAAACTGGAAAGTTGTTTAAAATTGTATGTTGTACCTAAATTGTGATAGAAACATTTTGGGTTTTATCCACCTTTAACAATGCTATATTCCACACAGTCATTGGTTGCACAGTATAATTACCTATTTATAACTGTCCCTAATTGGCCTCACAAAGAAGACAACATAAATTACATGGCAACATAATAACATTTACACTTATTTTTTCAATATTTAAAACACAATATAATTTAATAAAACACATCTTCATATTATTCTCCAATCTTTGCTTTGAATACATCATTTTGTCTAGCATTTATTTAGGGTTTAATATCCTTTTAAAGTTGTAAAACAAAAGTGTCCTAATTGGTTGGATTATTATATGTAAATATTCAAGAGAAAGAGAATCTGTGCATCAAATACATCTAATATATATATCACTCAGTGCTCATCACTTTTATACTCTTAGGGGCATATTTATCATTGTGCGAGCGGACATGATCCGATATAGCGGTTCATGTTCCCTGCACATCGATAAATGCAGACAGCATACGCTCTCGGCATTTATCATTGCACCAGCAGATCGGGTTGATTTCTGGCGATTTCTGTCCGCCGCCTCAGAGCAGAGCTTGATAAATATGCCCTGAGGCTTATACTGTAAATTAAAGATTGAAGTTCGAAAATGTAAAGAAAAAAAACATTACTTACTTGCTTAAGAATATCTTGTTTCTGATTAACATGAAAGAAAAAAAAAACAAGTATTAATAAAACATAACTAATATTTATAAAACATGTCTGCCACTTATTCGTTTACTTTATTATTGCAACATTACTGACTTTAGGAAGAAAAAAACATTTTACTCTGCATATACCTTTTAAAACTTACAAATTGACAGACAAATGTGAATTTTGAAAATGCAGACATGAATCTGGGTAAGAGGGAGGAAGAGCCATAGGGGCTTATTTAACAAAGGTCTGTCGGACCAGATCCGACAGTGCGGATCAGGTCCGACAGACCTCGCTGAATGCGGAGAGCAATACGCTCTCCATATTCAGCATTGCACCAGCAGCTCTTGTGAGCTGCTGGTGCAACGCCGCCTCATGCAGATTCGCGACCAATCGGCCGCCAGCAGGGGGTGTCAATCAACCCGATCGTACTCGATCGGGTGGAATTGCAGCGATGTCTGTCCGCATGCTCAGAGCAGACGGACAGGTTAGGGAGCAGCGGTCTTTAGACCGCTGCTTCATAACTGGTGTTTCTGGCGTGCCTGCAGGCTCGCCAGAAACACGGGACCTCGAGCTCCATTCGGAGCTTGATAAATGGGCCCCATAGGATTAGAGAATGGAAAAAAAAGGGAAAAGATTTGCAACAGCTAAATAAATGGAGCAGCGATAACTGTAAATGAGCTAATAACTATGGATTCAGTTTAATGAATCAGCATTCCCTTGTGACAAGTTTTCAAATATGAGCCTGTTCCAAATTCCTTAAAAACCCACTTATCTTAGACATTTCATACACATTTATGCCACAAAAACAACTTACATGATGCATGGGGATAATTTAACACCAACTATAATATTGTGTCTTTTTCAAGCAGCATTTCTTGTTTTTTTTTTTATTGAATGTAGCTTTCAAACAACAAACAAACAAAAATAAACACACAAGCTGCAATCCAATGTTTTCATGTACAAATTTGCATGGTCTATTATTCATATATTAAGAACATACTGATCACCTAAGACATTGTTTCTCAACCACGGTCCTCAAGTACCCTCAACAAGCCAGGTTTTCATTATAGCTGAACCAGTGCACAGGTGAAATAATCAGCAGATGGGTGAGAGCAGGTAAGTAACCATGGTTATTGATCAGCTGATTACTTCACCTGTGCACTGGTTCAGCTATAATGAAAACCTGGCTTGTTGGGGGTACTTGAGGACTGTGGTTAAGAAACACTGACCTAGGACATGGGTGGCATGCTGCACTGACCAAATAACTACCATCCATAGCCCGGGTTTAATTTTGCTGTGATTAGAGGTTTTCCACTGTTACATCCAACTATCATGTGCATTGGAAACCATAAAGCACAGCACTTGGATCACTGAGCAGTTGCATGAGCTATTGTATGTGATTGTGCAATATATATGAGAAAATAACACATTAACCGCTTTTAAATGTAAAGTATTTATAAGCATGCAAGCCATGCTTTGCAAGAAGTCTGCATACTCCCCAAATACTATGTTTATTAACTGTACATATCAGCAATTAAAGGGGCACACTAAACACTAAAGGCTAGATTACAAGTTGATTGCAAAATATGGCTTCTGTTTAATTGATATTTGCGCTCAACTTAGTAATTCCAGCGCATGCAAATGTGCCCTGGTATTGCAAGTGAGGTGCAATGCGAACACAACCTCACATTCGCATTGCACGGATGCATTGCACTCACAAGTGCATGCTTTCATAGGCTCTAATGGGAGCCTCATTATCATGCCGTGACACACAACATGAAAACCTAGCGCAGTGAAGGGGGTAAGTTGCACAGCGATGGGCAGCAATCATAAATATATATGTATATGAATATATACATATATATGTATGTGTTAATATAATATGTGTATATACACATATTAAAGGGACATGAAAGCCATTTTTTTTCTTTCGTAATTTAGAAAGAGCATGTCATTTTAAACAACTTTCTAATTTACTTCTAATATCTAATTTGCTTCATTCTCTTGATATCACTTGCTGAAAAGCATATCTAGATATGCTCAGTAGCTGCTGATTGGTTGTTGCAGCTAGAGGCCTTGTGTGATTGGCTCACACATGTGCATTGCTATTTCTTCAACAAAGGATATCTAAAGAATTGAGCAAATTAGATAATAGAAGTACACCCCACACCCACCAACTTTAGCACCCAAAAACTACTTAGTGCAGTTAAAAAAAAATACATTTAAAAAAAAGGGACCTTACATGATATTTGGGGGGCAATTGGGGGACATTTAAAAAATTAACCAGAGGTCTGACCTACTTGCAATGGCTGGTTATTTATCACGCGCCCATAAACGGGCAAATTTGCCCGTTTGTGGGCAGGAAAAAAATTAGTGCTCCACGTGTAATCTAATCTATATACATTTTATGCACCTCCCTCTAATCATTAATGTTTCCATATTGGAACCAAGATTTACACTGCACACATGTGCAAACACATAGGCACTGGAATGTAGTAAAAGATAGATGAAACCCATGACTTGTTTAGTATGCATTGTCCCTTTAAGTGTTACATTCCAAATGGTGTGCAGACAATAATAGCTAATAAACTGTATATATATATATAAAATGTTGTTTATGTATGTATACCTTTTTCATTGCAGAACTTGAATGCTCATTGCGCAAAACCCATATTTTACATTCTTATGTTCTCACAGAAAATAATGTAATTTTTATTAATATATATATATATATATATATATATATATATATATATATATATATATATATTTATATATGATACTGTTTATGTAAAATACATACTGTGTATGTATATATATATATATATAAATCAATGTAAATATTTGCATAGAAAATTAGTACATCTAAGATAGTATCCCCGCTTGCTTTCCCCCAGAAATTCTTAATATGCAATGTTTCCAATGCAATGTTTCCAATTTCTTGTGCATTGGAAACATGGCATATTAAGAATTTCTGGGGGAAAGCAAGCGGGGATACTTGCTTAGATGTACTAATTTTCTATGCAAATATTTACATTGATTTAATTTTGAGACATGGAGGATTTTAATTTCAGTTTTTTTATCTCCCCCCCCCCATCATTTTAATGAATTTTTTTATATATATATATATATATATATATATATATATATATATATATATATATATGAATAGATATACAGGTATAGGTACACACACAGATTAAAGGGACATACTACTCATATGTTAAATCACTTGAAACTGATGCAGTGTAACTGTAAAAAGCTGACAGGAAAATATCACCTGAGCATCTCTATGTAAAAAAGGAAGATAATTTACCTCACAATCTCCTCAGCTCAGCAGAGTAAGTTCTGTGTAAAAAGTTATACTCAGCTGCTCCCAGCTGCAGGTAAAAAAAAATAAAAAAAAAATGAAGAAATGAACAGCAGCCAATCAGCATCAGCAGTGCTGAGGTCATGAACTCTTTTACTGTGATCTCATGAGATTTTACTTAACTCTCATGAGATTTCATAGTAAGCTGAATAGGGAAATAATATGAGAGTGCATGAAGTTCATCCCCTAAGCTGTCCCAGAACAGACACATTAAAATGCTGCTTAGAAATCCTTTACAATGGGATGTGGCTACTGAGGAACTTTTGAGGTAAAATATCTTTCTTTTTTACATAGAGATGTTCAGGAGATATTTTCTAGTCAGCTTTTTACAGCTATACTGCATCACTTTCAAGTGTTTAAACATTTGGATATTATGGCCCTTTAATAGAGATTAGGAAGCGCCTAGGAAAAAGCCTCTGTCGTTCTGATATAAGGGTGTCCTAGCCCACCCTAAAAAACAACCAATTAACAACAGAATATCAAAGCGCCTTAGAAGCTTAAACCATATTCATACAATATAAATAAAATAATACAATATTTATTAAAACAATAATAAGATAGAGATCTCTATATTTAGTTTAGAACAATGATGAATTATATAAAATCAATAGAGACAGCTGTATGTCTCTAACAGCCCTCTAAGGCCAATCACTACAAAGTATTAGAAATCCCCAGTAGGGGCGTAACTAAATGTCCAAACTCTAGGTGCACCTAAATAACAGTCATAGATAGAAGTTGGTGGGTGAATCTGTTCCACAGGACAAAAGAAAATGAATGTCTGTTATAATGATCCTTGCCTGGCACGATGCGGTGAAGATGGTGATCCAGTGATTCCAATCTCAAATGTAATAAAAATCCCAATACTAAAAACGTGGAGTGGTGAAAAAAATGTGTCACAAATGGAAAATGTAAAAATTAAAAAATATAAAAAATTTAAAAAATAATCAAAAAGGTGGAAAAGGAAAACTATTGGCTGATTGGATCAGCCAATCGGATTGAACTTGATTCTGATTGGCTGACTCCATCAGCCAATCAGAATTTTCCTACCTTAATTCTGATTGGCTGATAGAATCCTATCAGCCAATCGGAATTCGAGGGATGCCATCTTGGATGACGTCATTTAAAGGAACCGTCATTCATCGTTCAGTCGTCGGCCAGGATGGATGTTCCGCGTCAGAGGTCTTCAGGATGCTGCCGCTCCGCTCCGGATGGATGACGATAGAAGATGCTGCTTGGATGAAGACTTCAATCGGATGGAAGACCTCTTCTGCCCCGCTTGGATGAAGACTTCTACCGGATGGAGGACCTCTTCTTGCTCCGCTTGGATGAAGAATTTGGCTCGGCTGGGTGAAGACGACTCAAGGTAGGGAGATCTTCAGGGGCTTAGTGTTAGGTTTATTTAAGGGGGGTTTGGGTTAGATTAGGGGTATGTGCGTGGTGGGTTGTAATGTTGGGGGGGGGTATTGTATGTTTTTTTTTACAGGCAAAAGAGCTGAACTTCTTGGGGCATGCCCCGCAAAGGGCCCTGTTCAGGGCTGGTAAGGTAAAAGAGCTTTGAACTTTAGTAATTTAGAATAGAGTAGGGCATTTTTTTTATTTTGGGGGGCTTTGTTATTTTATTAGGGGGCTTAGAGTAGGTGTAATTAGTTTAAAATTGTTGTAATATATTTCTAATGTTTGTAAATATTTTTTTTTTTGTAACTTAGTTCTTTTTTATTTTTTGTACTTTAGTTAGTTTATTTCATTGTATTTATTTGTAGGAATTGTATTTAATTTATTTATTGATAGTGTAGTGTTAGGTTTAATTGTAGATAATTATAGGTATTTTATTTAATTTATTTATTGATAGTGTAGTGTTAGGTTTAATTGTAACTTAGGTTAGGATTTATTTTACAGGTAAATTTGTAATTATTTTAACTATTTTAGCTATTAAATAGTTCTTAACTATTTAATAGCTATTGTACCTGGTTAAAATAAATACAAAGTTACCTGTAAAATAAATATAAATCCTAAAATAGCTATAATATCATTATAATTTATATTGTAGCTATATTAGGATTTATTTTACAGGTAAGTATTTAGCTTTAAATAGGAATAATTTATTTAATAAGAGTTAATTAATTTCGTTAGATTAAAATTATATTTAATTTAGGGGGGTGTTAGTGTTAGGGTTAGACTTAGCTTTAGGGGTTAATACATTTATTAGAATAGCGGTGAGCTCCAGTCGGCAGATTAGGGGTCAATAATTGAAGTTAGGTGTCAGCGATGTTAGGGAGGGCAGATTAGGGGTTAATACTATTTATTATAGGGTTAGTGAGGCGGATTAGGGGTTAATAACTTTATAATAATAGCGGTGCGGTCCGCTCGGCAGATTAGGGGTTAATAAGTGTAGGCAGGTGGAGGCGACGTTGTGGGGGGCAGATTAGGGGTTAATAAATATAATATAGGGGTCGGCGGTGTTAGGGGCAGCAGATTAGGGGTACATAGGGATAATGTAAGTAGCAACGGTTTACGGAGCGGCAGATTAGGGGTTAAAAATAATATACAGGGGTCAGCGATAGCGGGGGCGGCAGAATAGGGGTTAATAAGTGTAAGGCTAGGGGTGTTTAGACTCGGGGTACATGTTAGAGTGTTAGGTGCAGACGTAGGAAGTGTTTCCCCATAGGAAACAATGGGGCTGCGTTAGGAGCTGAACGCGGCTTTTTTGCAGGTGTTAGGTTTTTTTTCAGCTCAAACAGCCCCATTGTTTCCTATGGGGGAATCGTGCACGAGCACGTTTTTGAGGCTGGCCGCGTCCGTAAGCAACTCTGGTATCGATAGTTGAAGTTGCGTTAAATATGCTATACGCTCCTTTTTTGGAGCCTAACGCAGCCATTCTGTGGACTCTCAATACCAGAGTTATTTTAAAGGTGCGGCCAGAAAAAAGCCAGCGTTAGATACGCGGGTCGTTACCGACAAAACTCTAAATCTAGCCGTTAGTGTCTCTGTGTGATGTGTGCACTCCTTCTAAGGTAAATACATCATATCCAGCAAGTGATCTGAAAAAAATATCTAAGGGCGTTTTGGCTCTTAGATGGGCCTTTCTCCTTGACAAAATATGCAATATCGCTAAGGTACAAAATAAATTATTGAAATAAGGCTTACCAATGTTTGTCAACGTGTTTCGGCCCTTAGATGGGGCCTTTCTCCTTTAGAAAGGCCCCATCTAAGGGCCAAAATGCATTGACAAACATTGGTAAGCCTTATTTCAATCATTTATTTTGTACCTTAGCGATATTGCACATTTTGTTATATTTTTTACAGATCACTTGCTGAATATGATGTTTTTACCTTAGAAGGAGTGCATACATCACACAGAGGCAAGGATCACACACTTTATTTTTTGCTCCCATTTGGTCATTTTTCATGTGTTTTTTAGTCGTATAGTTTTCCTTTTTCACCTTTTTGATTATTTTTTATATTTTTTCATTTTTACATTTTGTATTTGTGACACATTTTTTCACCACTCCACATTTTTAGTATTGGGACTTTTACTACATTTGAGATTGGAATCACTGGATCACCATCTTCACCGCATCGCACCAGGCTAGGATCATTATAACAGACATTCATTTTATTTTGTCCTGTGGAACAGATTCACCCACCAACTCATTTGGATTCTATCTGTGACTATTATTTAGGTGCACCTAGAGTTTGGACATTTAGTTACGCCCCTACTGGGGATTTCTAATACTTTGTATTGATTGGCCTTAGAGGGCTGTTAGAGAAATACAGATTTTATATAATTCATCATTGTTCTTAACTGATATATAGAGATCTCTATCTTATTATTATTTTAATAAATATTGTTCTATTTTATTTATATTGTATGAATATGGTTTAAGCTTCTAAGGCGCTTTGATATTCTGTTGTTATATAGGTACACACACACATATATATTATCCTGTAAATTAAGAACTTTGGAATGTGAAATATTAATATTATCATATCGGGTTAGCGCACTTCGTTAAACACAATCGGGTTTGCGCGCCAGTAGAGTGTTAGTTTTTTTCCCCACTTTCACACTCCTTTGACTTCTATGGGGGTATTACGTTAAATCAATTGCGATATTCTAACTTTGTTTTTTTGTGCCTGTTGGGTTAAGGCACAACCGAAAACTTTTTACTTTCAATTCGTAATGCGAGCAGTATCAGACAATCACAAAAAGCTTGCTTCTAGTGGAGTAAACGATCGAGCAGGAGTGATAAATAGCGCTCAACTCATAATCTGGCTGTCAGGAATACTGTGATAATACCTTAATTATTTACCTTTCTACCTATGTCTCAGGAATACTGTGATACCACCTTAATGATTTACCTTTCTACCTATGCCTCAGGAATACTGTGATACCACCTTAATGATTTACCTGACCTTCTCTCACATACATGCTTGGATATTAAAGTCTAGCTACCGCCATTATAGGCAGATCTCCTAACCTTGGTAAGAATACTTATGATTCCTTAAACCCTCGTGATAGACACTCTCATCTTGGTTTCGCTCTCTGCTCCCACAACCGCTGCAGATCTAGTTGCTATATAACAAACAGTCTGGGCCATCTAACTCTCCTTTACCAGCCATGAGACTGTTTCCTGTTGATGCTCTGCAGTTGGAACTTGCACTAGTTACAGTTTTTATGCCTCTGGTCTTGCGGCTCTGCCTTCAAGCTTGGTTCTCCTCCTATATGAGCTGTGTGAGTACTTCCTGTGTGTCTCCATTCTATGGCAGCATTGCAATACATACCTGTCTGCAAGCAATCTACAGTTTCTCTGCCACAAAGACTGTCCCTCTCTTATACGGATCATTCGCTAGCTGTAGATCCGTGCTACAGCAGAGTGACATATTTGGTGTTTAGCACTTCTCTGCTTCTAGCTGCATCAGTTACACTGTCATTAAATTGCAACTCATACTGGGGTTGTGGTATCTACTCTTCTCCATTACTGAGTTTGCATACATATTCCAATTTAAAGGGACAGTGCTACACAAAAAAACTTAAAGTGGTTTTAAGCCAAAACTGCAGTTGAAGTCTAAACACCGAACCCATACTGAAGTGAGTAAGACACTGCCCTAAAATGCCCTATAATCTCTGAACCAAACTCTTATAACTCTTCTTGTTATATGATTACCTTTCACTATTCCTTCTGTATAGAAAATGCATTCCACTTATCTAAAAACCATATACTAAATTTCCCTACTTACTACTCAATCAAAATTTCTACGTGTGACTGTCCCTCCATCAGTAAGGTCTACATAAGACCTTGGTTCTGGAGAGTGTCCAATTACCGTAGCAGGCGTCTTCCATTTCTTCTCATCATCCAGTTTAATTATGACACTTTGCCCTACATTCAGCTCCTGCAAGGGCCTCACAGAATGTCTCCTGTCATAGAAAAATTGATAGCCCCTTTTTGCCTCTTCATCCCTCCTAAGGACTTCATCCCGAGGAATAGAGCTAGTTGGCTGGAAGACACCCACAGAGGGTAAGGTGGTTCGAATCTGGCGTCCTAGCATCAGCTGTGCCGGGCTAAACCCCGTGGCTTGAATGGGAGTCGCCCTATAGGACAAGAAGACCAGGTACAGCTCAGATTGCTTCAAAATGAATTTTGTTGTTTGAACTGCCCTTTCAGCCATTCCGTTGGCCTGCGGGTAATGTGGACTTGACGTGGAATGTATAAAATCATATTCCCTGCTGAAAGAACTGAACTCTGTGGAAGCGAACTGCATTCCGTTATAACTCACCAACTCCATTGGTATGCCCCACCGGGTGAACAAACTCTTGAGACGAGTGATAACGGCTTGACTTGTGATTTCATTTAAAGGTGCAATTTCCAAATTCCTGGAATAGTAGTCGATCACAACTAGGAACTTTTTCCCATGCAGCTCGCACAAATCAGCAGCTATTTTCTGCCATGGGTCTGCAGGCAGTGGAGTAGAAATCAAGGGCTCCCTTCTCTGAGTAGGCCGGCGTTCCCGGCAAAAGGCAAATTTAGACACATGGCTTGCAATGTCGGAACTGATCCCAGGCCACCATACAGCCATAGCTGCCCTTTCTCTGCACTTTGTAATGCCTAAGTGGCCATCGTGAATCCTGTTTAACATCTCCTGCCGCATACTAACAGGAGAAACAATGCGGTCCTGGAACGGCACCAACTCATTCAGCTCCGTGAGCTGCGACCTTTATGAATGGTAAGAACTTAAAGACATCCAGGCTGCCCGACTCTCGGGCCAACCTTCTTTTATGTACTTTATAACTTCTTGAAGGTCTGTATCCAAATATGTCTCTTTCTTTATTTGTTCTAGCTTCCCTGAAGAAATGGATTTGGAGGCCAGAACTGAGTCTACATACACTTTCACATCTGATTCCGTTGGAGACTCTTCAGCAGCAGCCAACGGGAGCTTGGATAGTGTATCTGCCACAACCAGTTGTTTCCCCGGCACATGCACTGCCTGAACGTTGAATCTGAGCAGCCTCATTAGAAGTCCCTGGCATCTTAGGGGTGTTTTGTCAATATCATAGGAGTTGATTAGAGGGACTAGCAGTTTATGATCAGTCTCCAGACTAAATTTCTCTAAACCCACTAGGTAACACTGAAAGCGCTCGCAGGCCCAAACTGCAGCCAGGCACTTTTTCTCAATTTGGGCGTATTTTGACTCAGCAGCCATCAGTGTACGGGAACAGTAGGTGATGGGCTGTAGTTTGTTTTTATTCAGATGCAGGAGGGCGGCCCCTAACCCATAACTGCTCGTATCAGCACTAACTACAGTCTTTTTGGAAGGGTCGTAGAACCCCAACACTGGGGCAGACCCCAGCAGGGACTTGACCTGCATAAAAGATTCTTCCTGTGAAGGTCCCCAGACCTAGGCAACATCTTTCTTTAGCAACTCTGTGATAGGGTGTAGTATTGTGGATAAATCTGGAAGGAACCTGCCCACATAATTTACAAGGCCCAATATTTGTCTCAGCTCATGTACATCAGAAGGATTTTTCATCTGTTCAATAGCACAAATTTTCTCGGGTCTGACTTGATTCCATCACCATTGATGATATGCCCAAAGTAACATAACTCAGCTTTCCCAAAATGGCATTTCTCTTTGTTTAGCTTCAGCCCGGACTCTCTGATAGTCTGCAGCACACAACTCAATCGCTGATCATGTTCCTCCAATGTAGACCCACACACTAAGATGTCGTCCATGATGACTGCCGTGCCCACGTGGTCTCTTAGGAGAGAACTCATTTCTCTTTGGAAGATTTCAGGAGCAGAGGATATCCCGAAGGGGAGTCTGCAAAAACAAAACCGACCTACTGGTGTAATAAAGGTAGTCAGTTTGTGGCACTTTGGATCTAGAGGTATCTGCCAGAAGACGCTAGAAGCATTCAATGTAGAGAAGAACTTTGCACCCTATGTCTTCAAGTGTCGGCAGCACATATCTCTCTCTCTCTTCACTGCCTCATTCAGCCTTTTGAAGTCTACACAGATGCGTATACCTTCCCGTTTTTCTTCGTAACAGGCACAATGGGGCACACCAGTCAGTTGCTTCAACAACTTCTTCAATAACCCCCATATTCTTCATATGCAGAAGCTCCTTCTCCACTTGAGGCATGAGCGGGAACGGAATTCTACGGGGAGTAGTAATGCTGTATGGGACTGCGTCACCTTTAAGTAATATATGGACTGGGTTGCAATTCAGTAGGCCCAATTCACCAAACATATCTTCTGAGATCTCATTTACTCTGGCTACTAGGCCCAAACCACAGGCTGCTTTTCTGCTCAATAAGTTGTTAACACACTGACCTCTAATCACATGCACCGACATGGTGAATTTCGTTTGCTTGTACTCACAGCTGGCAATAAATTTCCCTGCACAATCAATGCGGCCACCTGGACTATGGACTTTTGTTGTAACTTTCGCCAGCTGGGGCTGTCGAGGCAGTTTTATGAACGCTGCAAGAGACATTACAGTGATGTCTGCTCCTGTGTCAATCTTAAAGGCAACTTTGGCTCCCATAACAGTAAGAGTAACCCTCCAATCATCTTCTGAACCCGGCCGTTCACAACAGACCCCACAAAGGACACTTCTTGACCCTCCTGGTCGCTATCCACCTGCATCTCCTTAATATATCCAGTCTTACACACCACTTCAAAATGGCCCATCCTGTTACATTTTCTACATCTTTTGTCTTTAGCAGAGCATATGACACTATGATCATGGGCACGGTTGCACCGTGTGCATCGGGCATGCTGCGCCCATCCACTTCTAGGCCAATCTGTTATCTTAGGTCTACCGCTCACACTGTGCCTTTCACTAGCAGCTCTCCTGAACTGCTGCACTTCATCCACAATACTCTCAGACCTCAGATCAGAACTTTGCTTTTTCACCAGTTCACTCTGGCGAGCCATCCTAATAGCCCCATCTAATGTTAAATCAGACTCTAACTGTAGCTTCAGTGAGACTTCAGCATCTGCAATACCAATAACTATTCTGGCTCTTCTTTAGCAACACCAAACTCACAGAATTCAGCTAGTTCATACAGGCTGCGCACAAATGACTCCACAGATTCTCCCACACGCTGAGCATGTTTATGAAAACAAGCCCTCTCATGAATCACATTTCTTTCGGGCACAAAGTGGGCACTGAGTTTATTCATAACTATTTCAAAGTCAAATTCTTCCCCTTCTTGGAAAGTAAAAGCATTGAATACTGGCTCAGTATCAGATTGAGCTTGCATTCTATTGGCTGATCGGAACAGCCAATAGAATGCGAGCTCAATCTGATTGGCTGATCGGATCAGCCAATCGGATTGAACTTGAATCTGATTCCATCAGCCAATCAGAATTTTCCTACCTTAAGTCCGATTGGCTGATAGAATCCTATCAGCTAATCGGAATTCGAGGGACGCAATCTTGGATGACGTCCCTTAAAGGAACCTTCATTCGTCGTCTAGTCGTCGGAAGAAGAGGATGGATCCGCGCCGGAGGTCTTCAAGATGGAGCCGGTCATCATCGGATGGAAGAACATAGAAGATGCGGCTTGTATGAAGATGTTTGCCGGTCCGGATCGACTCTTCTGCCCGGATAGGATGAAGACTTCTGCCCGAAGATGGAATTCTTTAGCCGCCGCTTGGATCAAGACTTCAGCCGGAGGATGGACGTCACTCTTCAGCCCCCCGCTTGGGCTTGGATGAAGACTTCGGACCCTCTTCTGGACCGATCGGGACCCGGTGTGCTGAAGACAAGGTAGGGAGATCTTCAGGGGCTTAGTGTTAGGTTTATTTAAGGGGGGTTCGGGTTAGATTAGGGGTATGTGGGTGGTGGGTTATAATGTTGGGGGGGGTATTGTATGTTTTTTTTTTACAGGCAAAAGAGCTGAATTCTTTGGGGCATGCCCAGCAAAGGGCCCTTTTAAGGGCTGGTAAGGTAAAAGAGCTTTTCTATTTTAATTTTAGAATAGGGTAGGGCATTTTTTTATTTTGGGGGGCTTTGTTATTTTATTAGGGGGCTTAGAGTAGGTGTAATTAGTTTAAAATTGTTGTAATATTTTTCTAATGTTTGTAAATATTTTTTTATTTTTTGTAACTTAGTTCTTTTTATTTTTTGTACTTTAGTTAGTTAATTTAATTGTATTTATTTGTAAGTATTGTATGTAATTAATTTATTGATAGTGTAGTGTTAGGTTTAATTGTAGATAATTGTAGGTATTTTATTTAATTAATTTATTGATAGTGTAGTGTTAGGTTTAATTGTAACTTAGGTTAGGATTTATTTTACAGGTAATTTTGTAATTATTTTAACTAGGTAACTATTAAATAGTTATTAACTATTTAATAGCTATTGTACCTGGTTAAAATAAATACAAAGTTGCCTGTAAAATAAATATTAATCCTAAAATAGCTACAATATAATTATAATTTATATTGTAGCTATATTAGGGTTTATTTTACAGGTAAGTATTTAGCTTTAAATAGGAATAATTTATTTAATAAGAGTTAATTTATTTCGTTAGATTTAAATTATATTTAACTTAGGGGGGTGTTAGTGTTAGGGTTAGACTTAGCTTTAGGCGTTAACAAATTTATTAGAATAGTGGTGAGGTCCGGTCGGCAGATTAGGGGTTAATACTTGAAGTTAGGTGTCGTCGATGTTAGGGAGGGCAGATTAGGGGTTAATACTATTTATTATAGGGTTATTGAGGCGGGAGTGAGGCGGATTAGGGGTTAATACATTTATTATAGTAGCGGTGAGGTCCGGTCGGCAGATTAGGGGTTAATTATTGTAGGTAGGTGGAGGCGACGTTGTGGGGGGCAGATTAGGGGTTGATAAATATAATATAGGGGTCGGCGGTGTTATGGGCAGCAGATTAGGGGTACATAGGTATAATGTAGGTTGCAGCGGTGTACGGAGCGGCAGATTAGGGGTTAAAAAAAATATACAGGTGTCAGCGATAGCGGGGGCGGCAGATTAGGGGTTAATAAGTGTATTGCTAGGGGTGTTTAGACTCGGGGTACATGTTAGAGTGTTAGGTGCAGACTTAGGAAGTGTTTCCCCATAGGAAACAATGGGGCTGCGTTAGGAGATGAACGCTGCTTTTTTGCAGGTGTTAGGTTTTTTTTCAGCTCAAACTGCTCCATTGTTTTCTATGGGGGAATCGTGCCGAGCACGTTTTTGAAGCTGGCCGCGTCCGTAAGCACCGCTGGTATTGAGAGTTGCAGTGGCGGTAAATTATGCTCTACGCTCCCTTTTTGGAGCCTAACGCAGCCATTCTGTGAACTCTAAATACCAGCGGTATTTAAAAGGTGCGGGGAAAAAAAAGCATGCGTTAGCTACGCGGGTCGTTACCGACAAAACTCTAAATCTAGGCGTATGTTTCTTAAACTTTTTCTTGATATTGTACAGATGTTCATTAAATCTAGTTCTTGTTTTTCTCTTCGTGCGCCCTATATAAATCTGGTTACACTTGCATCTCAAGAGATAAACTGTATATGTAGTTTCTCAATTACATCTATCTTTTATTTCAAACAATTCTGTACCATTAGAATTCTTAAAAGTATTTCCTCTTTTCACATGAGAGCACATATTACACTTGCTCTTATTCCATTTATAAGTACCCATGGGAAGAGATAACCAATTACTTAAAGTTGTAGTCTCTCTCTTACTAGTGGATTCATTCTTCGAGGCCCATTTATCAAGCTAGAAATGGAGCTTGAAGGGCCATGTTTCTGGCGAGTCTTCAGAGCAGGCGGACAGACATCACCACAATTCAACCCAATCGAGTATGATCGGGTCGATTGACACTTCCCTGCTGGCGGCTGTGAGTCTGCAGGGGGCGGCGTTGCACCAGCAGCTCTTGTGAGCTGCTGGTGCAATGCTGAATACGGAAAGCGTATTGCTCTCCGCATTCAGTGAGGTCTTGCGGACCTGATCCGCACTGTCGGATCAGGTCCGCAAGACTTTTGATACATTGGCCTCTTTGTGTCCATCCTTAGTTTACTCGGGGCTAGATGATTTTTCAAATTTTTATTTCTTTTAAAAGTAATTGATGGTATATCCCCTAATATGTTACCCAATAATGGGTCTGACTTTAATATACCCCAATGTTTATTCATTACCTTTTGAATTACCCTAGCCCCTTCATTATATGTGGTTATAAACCATACCTGATTCTCACCTTTTCATAATTATTAATATCTTTCTTATTCTTCAGGAGTTTTTGTGTATCCAAATTAATTGCCTTCATTCTTGCCTTACTTAATAGTTCGTTTTCATAACCTTTATCTAAAAACTTTTTGTCCAACTCCTTTGCCTCTTTTTCAAAATCAGAGAGTTTAAAGCAGGTACGCCTGACTCTAATATATTTACTGACTGGGATATTGGACTTCCAACTCTTTAGGTGTGCACTTCTAGGGTCTACAAAACTATTTTTATCCAAAGTTTTTCTAAAATTAAATACCATAATCTTATTTTCAATCAGCTAGATTACAAATGTTGCGTTATGAGTGAAAAAGCAGCGTTATGGGTTATAACGCTTCTTTTTTACTACCGCTGAATTACGAGTCTTGTCAAAAAAGCTGTACCGCACACTTTTTTGGCCGTAACGCAAATTAACTTACGCAATTTGCATAAAGTCTTTTTTCAATGGGACTTCCATAGCGCTGATATTACAAGCTTTTTCTGGGAGGCCAAAAAGTAACGCAATCTAAAGTCAGTAGTTATGAGTTTTGCGCTACAAAGCTGCAGCATAAAACTCATAACTAAAGTGTTAAAAGTACACTAACACCCATAAACTACCTATTAACCCCTAAACCCAGGCCCTCCCACATTGCAAACACTAAAATAAAACTGCCGCACTCCTGCATCACAAACACTAGTTAAATATTATTAACCTCTAATCTGCCACCCCTAACATCGCCGCCACCTCCCTACATTTATTAACCCCTAATTTGCCGCCCCCAACGTCTCTGCCACTAAGCGAAATTTATTAACCCCTAAACCTAAGTCTAACCCCAACCCTAACACCCCCTAACTTAAATATAATTAAAATAAATCTAAATAAAACTTATATCATTACTTAAATAATTCCTATGTAAAACTAAATACTTACGTGTAAAATAAACTCTAAGCTAGCTATAATATAACTTATAGTTACATTGTAGCTAGCTTAGGGTTTATTTTTATTTTACAGGCAAGTTTGTATTTATTTTAACTAGGTAGACTAGTTAGTAAATAGTTATTAACTATGTACTAACTACCTAGCTAAAATAAATACAAATTTACCTGTAAAATAAAACCTAACCTGAGTTACACTAACACCTAACCTTACACTACAATTAAATAAATTACCTAAATTAAATACATTTACCTAAATTACAAAAAAACCCCATTAAAATACACAAAATAAAAAAGACATTATCAGATATTTAAACTAATTACACCTAATCTAATAGCCCTATCAAAATAAAAAAGCCCCCCCAAATAAAAAAAAACCCTAGCCTAAACTAAACTACCAATAGCCCTTAAAATGGCCTTTTGCGGGGCATTGCCCAAAATAAATCAGCTCTTTTACCTGTAAAAAAATACAAACACCCCCAAAAAGTAAAACCCCCCACCCACACAACCAACCCCCAAATAAAATCCTAACTAAAAAAAACTAAGCTCCCCATTGACCTGAAAAGGGCATTTGGATTGGCATTGCCCTTAAAAGGGCATTTAGCTCTTTTTCAATTGCCTAAACCTTAATCTAAAAATAAAACCCACCCAATAAACCCTTAAAAAAACCTAACACTAACCCCCGAAGATCCACTTACAGTTTACAAGACCGGACATCCATCCTCAACGAAGCCGGGAGAAGTCTTCATCCAAGCGGCAAGAAGTCCTCAACGAAGCTGGGAGAAATCTTCATCCAAGCCGGCAGAAGTGGTCCTCCAGATGGGCAGAAGTCTTCATCCAGACGGCATCTTCTATTTTCATCCTTCCGGCGTAGAGCAGGTCCATCTTCAAGACATCCGGTGCGGAGCATCCTCTTCAAGGTGAAGGTTCTTTTAAGTGACGTCATCCAAGATTGAAAAAGAGCTAAATGCCCTTTTAAGGGCAATGCCCATCCAAATGCCATTTTCAGGGCAATGGGGAGCTTAGGTTTTTTTAGATAGGATTTTCTTTGGGGGTTTGGTTGTGTGGGTAGTGGGTTTTACTGTTGGGGGGGGGATTATATTTTTTTTACAGGTAAAAGAGCTGATTTCTTTGGGGCAATGCCCCGCAAAAGGCCATTTTAAGGGCTATTGGTAGTTTAGTTTTTTTTCTTTATTTTGGGGGTGCTTTTTTATTTTGATAGGGCTATTAGATTAGGTGTAATTCGTTTAAATATCTGATATTTTTTTTAATTTAGTGTTTTTTTGTGGTAATTTAGGTAATTGTATTTAATTTAGGTAATTTATTTAATTGTAGTGTAAGGTTAGGTGTTAGTGTAACTCCGGTTAGGTTTTATTTTACAGGTCAATTTTATTTATTTTAGCTAGGTAGTTAGAAAATAGTTAATAACTATTTAGTAACTATTCTACCTAGTTAAAATAAATACAAACTATACAAAAAATAAACCCTAAGCTAGCTACAATGTAACTATTAGTTAGTTAGGTGGCAGCGATATTAGGGGCGGCAGTTTAGGGGTTAATAATATTTAACTAGTGTTTGTGATGCGGGAGTGCGGCAGTTTAGGGTTTAATATGTTTATTATAGTGGCGGCGATGTCCGGAGCAGCAGATTAGGGGTTAATAAGTATAATGTAGTTGTTAGCGATGTTGGGGGTGGCAGATTAGGGGTTAATAAGGGTGTTAGGTGTAAACATAAATTTTGTTTCCCCATAATAATCAATGGGGCTGCGTTATGGAGCTTTACGCTGCTTTATTGCAGGTGTTAGACTTTTTCTCAGCCGCCTCTCCCCATTGATGTCTATGGGGAAATCATGCACAAGCACGTAAAACCAGCTCATCGCAGCTTTCAGCAGCACTGGTATTGGAGTGCGGTATGGAGCTCAATTTTGCTCTACGCTCACTTCTTGACTGATAACGCCTGGTTTTTATAAACCTGTAATACCAGCACTGTAGGGAAGTGAGCTGTGACAATAACGTGCAAGTTAGCACCGCACCCCTCATAACGCAAAACTCGTAAATCTAGCCGTATGTGATCTTTCATTAGACGTATATCTAAAAATTCAATGCTCTCTTGAGAGCTAGTACCACTGAATTTTAATTTATAGTCATTTACATTAATATATTCTGAAAACTGTGTCAGTGTTGTTGCCGATCCCTTCCATAAAATTATGACATCATTGATGTATCTATAATATTTGATGATATTTTTCTCGAAGGGATTGTTATTCAAAATATGTTTACTCTCAAAACTATCCATAAAAAGATTTGCATATGAAGGGGCTAACGTTGTCCCCATTACAGTCCCCTTAAACTACAAATAAAACAAATCTTCAAATTCAAAATAATTATGTGAGAGAATAAACATAATTGAATCCAGAATAAACTGTAGATGTACATTTGGGATGTCATAATACATAAATGCCTGTTCAATTGCCATAATACCTTTATCATGTTTTATGTTGGTATATAGTGAGGATACATCAAAAGTAGCCCACCAATAATCTTTCTCCCAGGATAGACCTTCAAAAAGGTTAATCACTTCAGATGTGTCCTTTAGAAATGCTCTCGTTTGCCTAACCAGGGGCTGTAAATAAAAAATCAACATATTTTGATAAACTATGGCAGAGAGAACCAATTCCCGAAATTATTGGTCTTCCAGGGGTTTTTTCAAGGTTTTTATGTACCTTAGGGAGATGGCAAAAAGTAGGCACTTTAGCTGCACTTGGTATAAAGAAATTAACCTTGTCTTGTGATAGTACTCCCTCTTCCTTAGCTTTCATGATAATTGCATTCAGTTCTTTTTGAAATATATTTGTGGGATCTGTATCTAACTTCCTATATACAAAGGGGTCCCCAACAAATTAAATGCTTTGGCCGTGTAATCACATCTATATTGAATTACTAGCCCACCACCTTTGTCGGCTGCCCTCAAGACTATGTCCCTATTATTTTTCAACATATCTAAGGCTTTTCTCTCCCTCCAATTCAAGTTATCATTAAACTTATGTATTTTACATTTGGACAATTCGGTAATAAGTTCCGTACATACAAGTTTATTAAAAACTGGTAATTGGTCCCCTTGCATATTCACAGGATAAAATAATGACTTCCCTTTAAAACCAGTATGCTAAATGGGCCTAGCTTCCTCATATTCTGATAAATCTAAAAGATTATTCCCATCAATCTCTCTCACAAGATCCATATTTTGAGAATATTGTTGAAACTCTGAATCCTGTTCTAGGTCTTTTAGTATTTTTAGAGTATCTAAGTCTCTACCTTCTATATAAGATTTATTTGGTAATTCACAACTTATTTTATCTTTCAAAAAATACCTCTTTAGCGTTAATTTGCGTATGTTTTTCTGTATATCCATATAAACCTCAAACTTGTTGGGTTTCGATTTTGGTGCAAAATGTAACCCTTTTCCTAACAGTCTAATGTCATCATTACTTAATGTTACATCAGAGCGATTAATTATTTAGTTGTTTAGACGTACTAATTCAATCTCTTTCTGTTTGATTGACTGTACTCTATGTCCCCCTTTATTCCTCATCTGTTTCAAGAGCTCTTTTTTGAGGGCCTTCTTCTGCTTTCCCAAAGTCCCTCTGATTGTGTGTGCTCTTTTAATCTCACATCTGGATTGTATAACCCATGTCAAAAAAATCATGGCTATTAGTGGCATTGTGATATGGTTTAGGTTTAGCCCCTTATCCATTCCATACTGGTTCCCTAGGTCTATCTGGAGTATCCATAGACTGTAGTACATTCAAACCTATTTCAGGTGTGGTAATAATTTTCCTAATTCTTAGCTGGTCCCATCCACCTCGTTCTATTTCCAGAGTAATTATTATCATCATTATTATTCCTAAAATATTTGCCATTATCAACTTTGCCATGGAGGTTATTGGAATTGTTATGGCTATACCAATTTCCAAGGTGACTTATCTGTTTTCCAGACCTAATTCTCCCATTAAGGGGTCCCTGTTGTTACAGCACTATATTTTGGGTCCTTTTCCCATCTGGCGTTGCCGCAATCTTAGAGAGCAACCATTATACAGTACATGACAACATAACTGCAATGAGATTTGTGTCCACATCACTATATGGTCAGACAACAAAGTAACATCTACACTCGTCCATATGCATCGACATTTTACCCTAATTGTTACACTAACCTTTTTTCACGGACACATTTACTTGTTCACTTACTGATCATAGTTATACAGTTATACCCTTGGTCTATACAATCACTAGTCACTCCTATCTATTTATTTATTATACACTGATGTAGGTATTAGTCAAATTCTTCACGGAGGTATTAGTATTTTATTTATAAGCATGACTTCATCACAATCAGTCATCCTCGGCTCAGCTATTACCATGGTTACATTGTAGCGGTCACATTAGCAGCTTATTTCTCCTGCCTAACATACTATTGTCGGCTCCTTTATACGGAGGGACTACATATCAGTAAGACTGTTATTTATTTTTATATACTGTGAAGCGCTGCTATTGTGTCTTGAGGTTTTCCTTGAGATCTGTATTTGGATTTATAAAAAGGTTTCAGTCTACTTCTATCATGAAATGTCAGACAGATAGCTCAGCATGCTAAGGCACTGTGGCTGAATCCTGTAGCATTCCAAGGGTTGCAGGTTCAATCCCCGATGAGGTCCACTCAGCCTTTCATCTTTCAAAGGTCAATAAAATTAGCAGTTCCTTGAGACCCTTACGGGTGATTAGCTGCGCTTTACAAGTACCCAATACATATATACATACATAAATGTACTTGTTCTCAGTGTATTTGTTGACAAGATATCTAGATAGGTAGCAAGCACATTTCTTGATCAGCACATGACAGGAAACACCACTGACACCTATATTAATTAAACTGCTGCCATATATTGAGCCAGTCACGTGCCTGCCCCTTCTAATCTGCTTTTTACAAAAGAATACCAATAGAAAGAAGTACATTACATAACAAAAGTTTTTTTTTTTTTTTTTTTACCTTTTACACTATCTGAAATAAAGTTTGGGGTTTTATTTCCCTATAAAGGGACACTGAACCCAATTTTTTTCTTTAGTGATTCAGATAGAGCATGACATTTTAAGCAACTTTCGAATGTAAGTTTAGATGCCGGCCCATTTTTGGTGAACAACCTGGGTTGTCCTTGCTGATTGGTGGATAAATTCATCCACCAAGAAAAAAAGTGTTATCCAGAGTTCTGATTGATAATAGGAGTAAATTAGAAAGTTGCTTAAAATTGCATGCTCTATCTGAATCAAGAAAAATTGGGTTCAGTGTCCCTTTAAAGAATTATAAAATAATCAGTGATGATATAGTTAGGTTACATTTGTTCAAGTGATGAACAAAAGTTCCAAATTATTTTCTTTTTAATATAATATGTTTTTATGTAAGGAGCTAAGCATAAATATAAAGTTGAATAATATATTATTAAAATAATAAAATTGGAAAAAAAGAGATAATAAATAAATAATTGTATGCATTTATCTCTAATTCTAGATGTCAGCATTTTTTATTATTGTGCGTTAGCAGTGTTACAGCGCAATCAATAGTAACTCTATTTTTGCTCTCAGTCCAGGTTTTTTTAGCGGTCAATCGGTAGTCTAGGGCATATCCTGGATGCACTAAATGCTTTACATAATATAGACTATGGAAGTGCACAGTAACATTTATGTTGAATAGCGCTCAAGCACAAAGTCAAGGGTGAGATAAGCTGAGGATGACCGAAGGTGACAATGCAAAAGTAATGTAATGTAGTAATCTTCATGTAGTTCTGTGCTATACAATTAATAATAATAGTGGTTTACTTTGTCTCAAAAAGTGCTACATTTTACAAGGGTATTTTGGATTACAAGTAAAGCACAAACATATTAGTGCTATTTTTCATTAGCATCACTTGAAAATGATCAATGCTGTTTCCATTATTGCAATCATATTACATGTCCAAAGTAATTTTTTTTTTATTGCATAAGTGTTAGCTGTGGAGTTCATGTAGTTCTTTGCTATACTATTAATAATAAAGGTTCACTCCAGGTCTTAAAAAGTGCTACATTTTACATTGGTATATTGGATTGCACTCAAGCACAATAAGAAACTCACTCCTTATAATATAAGTGCAAAGAGCGAACTAATAGCACTCTCTGAACTATTAAAGTATTAACTGTTTAGCATTATTTAATATTAAAAACTTTCCACTTGTAATAGCAGATTGTGCAGTAACCTTTGTAAGGTTGAAAAAAATTATAACTCTCCACTTGTAATCTAGCCTTTAATGCTAATGTTTAAACAATTAATATGTCTACAGTGTTTATGTTCACTTTATGCATTTAAATATGAGACTGGTTATTTTTATCTAAAAAGCATATTTTGGTTGTTAAAAATGGAATATACTGTGTTAAAATTGTAATGTTATGGAATAAATTCATAGCTGGTTTGGAGCACATCAATATTCTCATGCAAATTCTAAAGAAATATATAAACTATTGCCCATCATAGACCTAGTAAAGTAAAAATGTATTACTCAAAATATGTTTCCAAATTTTAATTATTTCTTTGTGATTTCTTTTTAGCATATGGTATTAAGGGCTGTAACCATAAAAAAGCTCTGTATTTATGATTTCAACCTCATTTGTGCAAATAATTACATCCTCTTTCTCCCTGAAACATTGTTTATAGAAGCAATTTTGTGTAGATATATTTTCCTCAATCAACAACCCCAAGTGGCCATGGCAACGGCCAGAGGAGCGGAGGCGGCATGACAGTATGTACAATGCTATTCTGAAGGGCCAGTTAATCTAATTTACATTACAAATTATTATACCATACTTGCTTACTTACTGTATATCCTGTTAATCTGAATTATGTCCCAAAGTTATTATACATGTCTTACTGTAAATTCTCATTTCAAGTTAAAACAATAACTGCAACAAATTGGTTTGTTTTAAGTTACTTTCTCAGATCATGCTCCATACATGACTAAGATGAGCTATTAAAATGTTATCCGCATTTAACACTGGCTTAATGGCACAGGAGAAGGGGCTGTCAATCACCCCGGATGAACCGGGGTGATTTTAATCTGCCAGCTAAGAGCTGGTGTACAGGTTAAGAAACAGCGGTCTGATGCTTATGCAAGCCTGCAGAGAAGGGCGTCCAAATCTGCATATTCAGCTTGATAAATGGAGCCCATTCCTTGAATAAAGAATGTTATATTGACACAGTTTAAATTTATAATGTAACGGGAAATACGTGTTTGCACAAAACTGATAGGGGGAGATCTAATAAGCAGCGGTTGCTGCTTTCTCCACCAGATGTTTCCGCTGCTCTTTAACTTATCCACCACCTCTTGCAGTCACGAATGAGCTTTGCCATAACACACCTAAAAGATTCTGAGGCCACATGGAAAATGGTGTTATGGTCAGATGAGACTAAAACTGAATTATTTGGCCTTAATACCAATTTATATGTCTGGAGGAACTCCAATACAGCTCACCATCCAAATAACACTATACCTACAGTAAAGCATGGAGGTGGTAATATCCTGTTATGGGGGTGTTTCTCCGCAGCAGGCACTGGAGCACTTTTCAGGATAGAAGGAATAATGGATGGGGCAAAATACCATCAAATTCTTGAGGAAAATCTGCTGCCCTCTGCCAGGAAGTTGTCAATGGGAAGGTTTACCTTCCAACATTACAATGCCCCAAAGCAACCAGAAAAAAATGACTACACAGTGGTTGAAGGAGAAAAAGGTGAATGTCCTTGCATGGCTTAGTCAGAGCGCAGACTTAAACCCCTTTGAATATCTGTGGCATGACATAAATGACTGTAGTCACCATCAAATGTACAGGCACTGGAGCAGTTCTGCAAAGAAGAGTGGGCAAATATTGCACAATCTAGATGTGCAATGTTAGTAGAGACATAATCCAACAGACTAAAGGCTGTAATTAATGCAAAAGGTGGTTCAACTAAATACTGACACAAGGGGGTGATCCTTTTTCCAAATCAGTGATTCTGTTTTTGAATTGTCTTTACTTTTGCCTGACAGGTTGGTGTTATATCTTTCACTTGGATGTTATAAGTTGCACTGAGTAATTACAACTGGATACACAAAAACTGTGTCTGTCTTTATTTCAGGCTGCAAAGCAATAAAATGTGATTCTTTTCAATACCCACTGTATATTATATTGCACAGTTGCAGGATACATTGAAATGAACACAGGAGACATTTTAGAGCTGCATTAGCATACACGGGACCTATTCATGGGAAGATACCAAACGTTTTTGTAAAAGAAACCCATAGTCTTCTTCTTGTTTTCAGATTATGCCAAAACTGAAAGATTGCTTTCACAATCAATAAATGTAAATACTGTACTTAAATTAAAAAATTAACAATGTAGCAATTGAGCAATCAAAATGTATTTTTGTTTTGTTATGTGCCACATTTTATTCAAGTGTAACAGTTAACCAGAACTCTGAAGTCGAGGTGATCATTCTAGTGTAAACTGCGATTCCGATCACACATTTGCATTTAATTTCAACTTGTAATATGATTGGAATTTAACTTGCGAGCAAACGACTAAAAAAAAACAATATCGCTCGTGCGTAAACTATAGCACTCTACTCATAGGGGCATATCTATTAAGCTCCGTATAGAGCTTGAAGCCTTGTGTTTCTGGCGAGCCTTCAGGCTCACCCACCAGAAACATCAGTTATGAAGCAGCTGTCTAAAGACTGCTGCTCCATAACCTGTCCACCTGCTCTGAGGAGGGGGACAGAGATCGCCACAATTCAACCCGATCAAGTACGATCGGGTTGATTGACACCCCCTGCTAGCGGCCGATTGGCCACAAATCTGCAGGGGGCGGCGTTGCACCAGCAGTTCACAAGAGCTGCTGGTGCAATGCTGAATGCGGAGAGTGTATTGCTCTCCACATTCAGCAATGTCTGTCAGACCTGATATGCACTGCCGGATCGGGTCCGACAGACTGTTGTTTTCATAGGCCTCATAATCTAGCCCTAAATGAACAAAAATGCCCCTTTAATTGATATTTATTTTAAAGATTTGTAAAGCCACAAAAATATTCCTGTACTATGTGAGGCATTGCTAATTTCTACCAACTAAGATCTAGATTAGAAGTGGAGCGCAATCAGTCATGCAGTGTGAATTATCTTTTGTATGACCTTGCGCAAAAGATTAAGCACAATCTAATATAGTGGATGGTTAAATATTTTAACCAAAGCATCTTAAGTCGACTGGAATGTTTTTAGTGGGCCCTATACTTTTAATGGATAGCACTTATATTACAAGTGGTGACTGGTGAGTTAAGTGTTGCACTTGAGTGTCATCTAAAATACTGGTGTAAAATGTAAGACCTGAAGTAAACCATTATTATTAATAGTATAGCTCAGAACTACATGAATAACATCCTCAACTTATCTCTCAAGCATTATCTGACATAAATTTTACTATGCATCCCCATAGCTAAGGGATTTAGTGCACAACAACAAAAATGACTTATGAGTGCAAACATAGAAGCGGTATTGATAGTGCTCAAGTGACGTTAACAGATCATAGAGCTAAACTTTTTACTTTACTTGTAATCTAGGCCTAAAAGATTTGTCATGCTATACTAATAACTTTTTCAAAGCTTTAACAAGACATATTGACAATATTTTATGATTCTTTATTGCTTCATTAACTTATAACAGCTTTTGCAGATGTGGACGTTTGCTGTTATATTGTGCGTCTCCAACATAAGTATTTACTAGATCTAAAATATGGACACTTGTATTGAAATACACTATCAGTTATTTGTTATTTGAACAGGAAAAAGATACCTCTTCAGGATTATACTTTGCCATAACACCATTGCCATGAAACTCTTCCAGAACATCTTTAAGTTTCTTTGTCGAATCTACAATAAAAAACAAAAAACATTATTAACACATTTCACTCAGCCACAGATACTCTTGACTTTATGGCCTATTTTAGGTTTAGGCAAACAAACCCTAAAGATACCTACAGTGATTGTTAATGGTAAATGCTGATATTTACAGCAAGGCTCAAGATTGTGGGAGCTTCAGTTTAAATAGCATGAATATAAGGATTGAGATCTTTATTTGAAGAAAGGCTAAAAATGAATTACAAAATAACTAGAAGACTACACTAGAATTGGAAACATTGCATTATCCAAATATTTTAATTCAGTTAACATATGATTATTGGTATAGATCAGTGGTTTTTAAAGTGTGAGGCAGGCATCCCCAGCAGGGGGCGCTAGACCATATAAGGGGAGGCGCAGGTGCAGCGACACTTCACACTATCCTATGGAAACCACAAGCAGTAGCTGACTTTATCAAAACATAGAATATGTTTGAAGAGCAAAACATGGGGCCCATTAGCTTGAGGGCCCGTGTTTCTGGTGAGTCTTCAGACTCGCCAGAAACAGCAGTTATGAAGCAGCGGTAACAAAGACCACTGCTCCATAACCCTGTCCGCCTGCTCTGAGCAGGTGGACAGGAATCGCCGGAATTCAACCCAATCGAGTATGATCGGGTTGATTGACACCCCCTGCTGGCAGCCCATCGGCCACGAGTCTGCAGTGGGCTGCATTGCACCAGCAGCTCTTGGGAGCTGCTGGTGCAATGCTGAATACGGAGAGTGTATTGCTCTCCGCATTCAGCGATGTCTGTCGGACCTGATCTGCGCTGTCGGATCAGGTCCGACAGACATTTGATAATTCGGCCTCAATGACACTTGAAAGGTCGTGGTGGGAATACAGCAAAGTAATGTAGGTGAAAGAAAGGCAATGAGGGCAAAATAGTTTGTTGCCTTGATCAGTAATTTGTGTTTAACACAGTAGTAAAAAAAATGTGTAAATTGAAACATTAGTGAAGCACTATTTTAGTATAGCAAAATAGTTGTGTGAAAACTATTTTCTTTAAAGGGACACTAAACCCACATTTTTTCTTTCATGATTCAGGTAAATCAGGCATTTTTAAGCAACTTTCTAATTTACTCCTAATATCAATTTTTCTTCGTTCTCTTGCTATTTTATTTAAAAAGAAGGAATGTGATGCATAGGACCCGGCCCATTTATGGTTGAGAACCTGGGTTATGCTTGCTTATTGGTGGGTAAATGTAAGCCTCCAATAAGCAAGCGCTATCCATGGTGCTGAACCTAAAATGGGCTGGCTGCTACGATTTACATTCCTGCTTTTAAAATAAAGATTGCAAGAGAACGGAGAAAAATTGATAATAGGAGTAAATTAGAAAGTTGCTTAAAATCCCATGCTCTATTTGAATCACGAAAGAAAAAAATTGGGTTCAGTGTCCCTTTAAAGAGAGATTTTTTTATTTTTTATTCATAAATTATTTTATTGAGGTTTTGCGCAAGAAAAGATATACAAGCAATACCTTAGCATAAATGACAACATTTTCATGAAATATTTTACAGCAAAATATATAAAAAATAAAATGAATTCTGGGTCATAAACATTTGAAACCTCCTTTTTGAAATTATAAATGCTGATATGAGTGACTAATGAGCCGGTCACTTAAGGGCCTCTTGGTATTAGTAACACTGGTTAGGAATGTTAGTCAAGTTGAAGACCCCATTGGGTCTAAAGCCACTTATTATACAGGTATATAGGGATATGTGAAAATAATAATAATCTAAGAAAAGTATTTTGAAGTATGTGAACTTAACATGCGTAAGAGTGATACTATAAAGTATCATAGAATGTCACTGAAAGGGGGGGGGAGGGATATAGGTTGAAGCGAGACCTCAGTGTCTATTAGTTGCAGATGATAATGGTATAACATAATGCTACTGGGCCACATTGTTTAGTAAATACACACTTGAGCTAACCAGGGTAAAATGCAAATTATACTAATAGTAACTCCTGAGTCGAGAAAGGGAGAGGAGGAGGGACTGAGCCTTTTAAGATGGCAGGAGAATATGGTGGAGGGAGCAAGAGGCACGTGTGCAGAAGGGGGTCCAAATGGTATTCAAAAAATGAGAAATAACTAACCTCCTGGAGAGAGCTAAGTCAGAGGCCCCTATGATTGTGAGCAGAGCAGTGTGTGACTATCATATCTACCCTAATCAGCCTATGTCAATATATAGGAACACCTACTGGCAAGATATGTAATTTAGTGCAACTGATATGAACCCTGCTTGAAACTACCAAAAACTGTATGTAGAGATTAGAGAACCCTCGCGTCCCGGCCGCTGACACTAGGGTCACCAACCATTGCATTAGAATTGTGGGATATTAAATATTAAGGATAGTGATAGAGATATTCTATTATATGTGCCTTAGGGTAAGCAGAGTAGTATATAGGGGTACGCTTACAATCATTTGTATGATGCCAGAAGGTATTTATAAAGAGTAACAAATTTTAAATCTAGGCATAGGGACTCATAGGTAAATTACAAGTGTGCTATGATAGAGCTGCACAATTGTGTGTCAAATCCTTTACTCCAATGAATAGTGTATGGCAGGCAGGTTACAATAGCCAACTATATAAATAACAAAAGCAAACATATAAGTCAACGTATTAATTAAGAACAATTCTGAATACTTTATATTACAAGCTGATTAACTTTCTTACGGCTAGATTACGAGTCTTGCATTATGAGTAAAAAAGCAGCATTAAGCCTCATAACGCTGCTTTTTTACTACTGCTGCTATTATGAGTCTTGCTGATTTAGGGGCACCGCACATTTTTTTGGCCTTACCGCAAATCAACTTACACAATTTGCGTATAGTCTATTTTCAATAGGACTTCCATAGCGCCGGTATTAAAAGCTTGTCCTGGGAGGCCAAAAAGTGAGCGGTATACCCTATCCCATCAAGATTCGTAACGCATTCTAAAGTCAGAAGTTATGAGTTTTACACTACAACGCTGAAGCATAAAACTCATAACTAAAGTGTTAAAAATTACACTAACACCCATAAACTACCTATTAACCCCTAAACCAAGGCCCTCCCACATCGCAAACACTAAAATAAAATTATTAACCCCTAATCTTCCGCTCCGGACATCGCCGCTACCATAATAAACATATTAACCCCTAAATCACCGCATTCCCACCTCGCAAAAACTAGTTAAATATTATTAACCCCTAATCTGCCGCCCGTAACATCGCTGCCACCTACTTTCATTTATTAACCCCTAATCTGCCACCCTCAACGTCGCCGCCACTATACTAAATTTATTAACCCCTAAACCTAAGTCTAACCCTAACCGACCTCTAACTTAAATATAATTAAAATAAATCTAAAGAAAACCTACAATTAATAACTAAATAATTCCTATTTAAAACTAAATACTTACTTACCTGTAAAATAAACCCTAAGCTAGCTACAATATAACTAATAGTTACATTATATCTAGCTTAGGTTTTATTTTTATTTTACAGGCAAGTTTGTATTTATTTTAACTAGGTAGAATAGTTACTAAATAGCTATTAACTATTTAATAACTACCTAGCTAAAATAAATACAAATTGACCTGTAAAATAAAACCTAACCTGTCTTACACTAACACCTAACCTAACCCTACAATTAAATAAATTCCCTAAATTAAATACAATTCCCTAAATTAAATACAATTAACTAAATTACAAAAAAACAAACACTAAATTACAGAAAACTAACTAATTACAAGATCTTTAAACTAATTACACCTAATCTAATAGCCCTATCAAAATAAAAAAAAGACTACCCAAAATAAAAAAAAACAAGCCTAAACTAAACTACCAATAGCCCTTAAAAGTGCCTTTTGCGGGGCATTGCCCCAAAGAAATCAGCTCTTTTACCTTTAAAAAAGATACAAACAACCCCCCAACAGTAAAAGCCACCACCCACACAACCAAAACCCCAAATTAAACCCTAACTAAACCTAAGCTCCCCATTGCCCTGAAAAAGGCATTTGGATGGGCATTGCCCTTAAAAGGGCATTTAGCTCTATTGCGGCCTAAAGCCCTAACCTAAAAATAAAACCGACCCAATACACCCTTAAAAAATCCTAAAACTAACCACCGAAGATCCACCTACCGGGAGAAGTCTTCATCCAAGCAGCAAAAAGTCCTCAACAAAGCAGGGAGAAGTTTTCATCCAAGCCGGCAGAAGTGGTCCTCCAGACGGGCAGAAGTCTTCACCCAGACAGCATCTTCTATCTTCATCCTTCCGACACGGAGCAGCTTCATCTTCAAGACATCTGACGCGGAGCATCCTCTTCAATCGACGGCTTCTTCTACAATGAAGGTTCCTTTAAATGATGTCATCAAAGATGGCGTCCCTTAGATTCCAATTGGCTGATAGAAATCTATCAGCCAATCGGAATTAAGGTTGAAAAAATCCTATTGGCTGATGCAATCAGCCAATAGGATTGAGCTTGCATTCTATTGGCTGATTGGAACAGGTAATAGAATTCAAGCTCAATCATATTGGCTGATTGCATCAGCCAATAGGATTTTTTCAACCTTAATTCCGATTGGCTGATAGTATTCTATCAGCCAATCAGAATCTAAGGGACGCCATCTTGGATGACATCATTTAAAGGAACCTTCATTGTAGAAGAAGCCGTCGATTGAAGAGGATGCTCCTCGCCAGATGTCATGAAGATGGAGCCGCTCCGCATCTGAAGGATGAATATAGAAGATGCCGTCTGGGTGAAGACTTCTGCCCATCTGGAGGACCACTTCTGCCGGCTTGGATGAAGACTTCTCCGGGATTCATTGAGGACTTCTTGCTGCTTAGATGAAGACTTCTCTGGTAAGTGGATCTTCGGGGGTTAGTGTTAGGATTTTTTAAGGGTCTATTGGATGGGTTTTATTTTTAGGTTAGGGCTTTGGGCAGCAATAGAGCTAAATGCCCTTTTAAGGGCAATGCCCATCCAAATGCCTTTTTCAGGGCAATGGGGAGCTTACGTATTTTTAGTTAGAGTTTTATTCGGGGGGTTGGTTGTGTGGGTGGAGGGTTTTACTGTTGGGGGTTGTTTGTATTTTTTTTTACAGGTAAAAGAGCTATTGGTAGTTTAGTTTAGGCTAGTTTTTTTTATTTTGGGTGGTCTTTTTTATTTTGATAGGGCTATTAGATTAGGTGTAATTAGTTTAAAGATCTTGTAATTTGTTTTTTATTTTCTGTAATTTAGTGTTTTGTTTTTTTTGTAATTTAGCTAATTGTATTTAATTTAGGGAATTTATTTAATTGTAGTGTAGTGTTAGGTGTTAGTGTAACTTAGGTGAGGTTTTATTTTACAGGTCAATTTGTATTTATTTTAGCTAGGTAGTTAATAAATAGTTGAGCCTTACATAGATATATATGTTTCATGTGTGAGCCATTGAATGATAGAGCAATTAACACTTAACCAAGCAAAAAAGTAGCAGCTGCTGTGAATAGGCAGCGTATTTAAGAAGAGCGTCTGTGCAGAGGGCATACCCTCTGATGAAGTGAACTGAGTGTTCATGAAACATGTAAGGGACCGCCCACTTAGTGACGTCACTTCCAGTCTTGTGAGACCACATGCAAACGGAGTTTAAAAGACTTAGCAGGACTGTTTGTGTGTATCTCCAACAGGACCTTACTGTTTTTCACAGAAACGCCTCACCTAAGCCAGGTTTACTGAACTTTTACTTGCTAATCAAACTGAGCATTATTTAACTGTTACTAAATCAGCAAATGTTTAAAATCTCCATTGTGTGAGATATTTTACTCTGAGACATTTGTTTTATCTTGAACTATTCATAGGTGAAAGCCTGGATCTTTATACCTTACTGCATTGATTTATTCAACAATAAATTCTCTTTTATATCAGCATTGTGACTGGAAAATCATTTGATTCCTATGAAAAAACGTAAACCACCTGAAATACTCTGATTGAGAGCCACAATTTCATCACCACTTGTATACCATACAACAAGAGGTGGAAGCAGAAAATAAAGATGTATCTTTAACACAGATAGGGATACATATCCCCTCCGTGAACATCACATACCTCACATGTTTGAGGTCCTACAAGTTAAGCAAGTTTTCAAAACACATCACCTTTGTGTGTACAAATGAGAGCTCTTCCTGCCAAAGATCCCCCCCATATATACTGGTGTTAGTAGATCCATCAGTTTCAGCTGCCTTGAAAAATACATCAGGAGAGACTGTTTGCAGTTTAATTGTATGCACTGATACACAGTGCAATTTGATACCCTTTATATATATATATATATATATATATATATATATATATATATATATATATATATATATATATTAGTACCTAGGGACATCATAATAAGTGTTCCTTATAAAAGATAGGGAATAAAGCACTCTTTTGTAAATATAAAGTTGTTTAATATAATCTCATATAAAGAGATATGAAAGAGCCAAGGATTAGTTACACATACTTGCATACAATAGCAGCATCAAAGTGTAAGTGCAAATAAATACAGTATATGTAAAAACAGATAGCTATGTCACGTGACTAGCAACAGCCCAAACACATAAACACATTGTATAAGGCAAACTTTACAGGGTACGACGTAACCACTACACCCCAGCTGCACACAGAACCCCCTGTATAAGCAACCAGGAGGAAAAGCCTGGGCGGGTTCTAAATAGGGATCTAAGTGGAATGAGGTATCTGAAAAGTTTCAGACAGAAAAATGGCAAGCAGGAGTAATGTACAGTACATAATAAGCCACAGAGCACAGCCAGTTACAGTACTGCAAAGAAGTAGCAGACATCAGATATTAGTACTTTTAGTAACAGCAAATAATAAGGTGCTAAAAATGATATTCTCTACGTAAACAGGTTATCATCATGAGTCAACCTTCCACAGTGCGGCATACGTAGGAGAGATGTACATTGCGAATCAAGTGAGTCCCAAGTCCAGGGATAGTGTCGCTATATCAGCACAGTTAACACACTTTTTTGTCTGCTCATGTCCAATGAGCCTTATAAAAATCCAAACTGCTTGGATCCGGAACAAAAGTTCAAGCTTGCCTAGAAAAACCGCCAACAGCAGAAGCGTATGAAACAGCGTAGTTCGATGTGTAGGACTAAGTAACGTGGCAACAGCAGCTAATGCCTACGCGCGTTTCAACCCCGTCTATTGGTAGACAGAACACAGTTTGTGCAACAAATACACATGTTGAAGAAATTAAAATTTTGAATTTAGGGAAACCGATAGGAGATTTAGGCTACATATTCATAAAAATAGATTCCTTTAATTTACCTTGAATAACGCTTTTGTACAGGGATATGGATGAAAGGTTATTTAGAATTATTTATTCATGAACTTTAATGCAATAATAAATCTCCTTTGGAATGGCATATGTTGGATGTTAAAACAGCTTTTTTCAATGTTTATGTTCCTACACATAATCAGTTTATGTATTCATAAAAAAAACATTTACTAGTTTAAATAAAAAGTTAAAATGGAACTTAAAGTAAATCCAAATATTTTCTTTCATGATTTAGATAGAGCATGTCATTTTAAGCAACTTTCTAATTTACTGCTATTATCAATTTTTCTTCATTCTTTTGCTATCATTATTTGAAAAAGCAGAAATAAAAGTTTTGGAGCCGAACCATTTTAGGTTGAGAACCTGGGTTGCGCTTGCTGATTGGATGGCTAAATGTAGCTACCAATCAGCAAGCTCTTTTCAGGGTACTGAACCAAAAATAGGCCGTCTCCAAGAGAACAAAGAAAAATGTATAATTAGTAAATTAGAAAGTTGCTTAAAATTGCATGCTCTATCTGAATCGTGAAAGGAAATATTTGGGTTCACTATCACTTTAACTAACACTTTTAAACCATAAAATGTGCACACAAGTAAAATACAATAACCAGAGTATTTATTTGGGCAATTAAGTTTTTCAATTATCAGAAAATGTTTATTATAAACTTATATAAAATAAAGTTAATACCACACATCATCATTAGAAATTAATAATTAAGCAAACAAATGCTCTCCAACCCGTCAGACATCATCATTATCAAATAAATCAATATCAAATTCATCTTGGGCCTCTATCTTTTGCTTCAGGAAGGTCTGCAAAAGCCGTTTGAATGAAAAATCACCCACAAAAAGTCAAGATTAAAGTGCTTTTCTTATATTTTTCATGTGCATACGCAATGAACATTATCTTATATTTAACTAACTTAAACGGCAACACTGCTAATGAATTGAAATGGAAGATAGGTGTAAGATATTAATATTAGTGATATAATGTATTTCCACTAAGCAACTCAGCTATATCAATAAAATCTTAAAAAATGGATAATAAATAGATACAATAGAAAATACAAAAAGCAGGTTGCGCCTATTTAATTTAACCTGGAAACCAGGTAAAAAAAATTGTCTAAAAATGGAAATTACAAATCTAAACTGTTTACTAGAAAATAAATTGTAGTAGAAAAGAGATAGATTGGATTTAATTAAAAATGTATTTTATTAAAATTTAAAAATAAATTATACTTAATAGTGATCCTTTAATACATTTCAATAGACAGATCTCAACTGTTAACTAGAATAGTCCTGACTATAACAGTATTTCAAAAATAAGATAAGTTATGTTAAAAGATAAAATATAGATAAAAATAAAAAAGTATAGATTGGCCAATCAGAAAATTATGCAATATAAAATATATTTTAAATGAATTGAACACATTGCATCAGTAACCTAAGGGAACCATTCGAGCAATATCTACAATAAATAAAATATATATATATATGTGTGTGCGTGATCTAAAATCAAGTCTTATCTGTATTGTGTATTTGATATAAGGTATATATCGGTGTAGATAGTGTATATTATAAATTGTGAATAGTTATTTTGCTTTGTGACAAGATAAGGCAAAAGTTCCTTTTCCAATGTTACTATAATATCCAGATAGGGGAAAAATATATATTAAGTCTCTGATATTGTGTTCTGCTAATACCGGTAAAAGCTGTCTTTGTAGTATTATCCTTTATTTTGGGTGAAATCCAAGTTGAATAAAAGTCTTACTATTTTTAGTTTGGAGCAGGGACGTGATTCCAGGTATCCGGTGACTTTTCTGAAACACCCGCTTTCTTTGTTGGCAGCGTCTCAAATCACGCTGGCGGAAGTGTGTGTCTCAACACAGGGTGGTCCGTCCTCTGTAGTCTTCCATCACTTTCTTGTTCACAGTGACTCGGTATCCTCAAAGCGGATATCCCCAGACTAAGGTCTCTTGCAGATTTGGAAAAGAATAAACGCTACGCGTTTCAGCTGCTACTGCAGCCTTTCTCAAGCGATATGCTTTTTGCCCCATCTGTCCTTTATTTATGAGTTCCTGTTAAGTGTCTAATTGCACAATTATATATGTATTTATTACCAAAAATATGGAAACATTAATCAATTAGTGTGATGTAGGAGAAATAAAAACAAAAAGCAAAAAACAAAAACCAAAAAGAAGTATCTAACAGTTAGTTGTCAAAAAGTATTTAACTTAAGTTTTTAACAATAATTTTTCAAATTAATTTCCTAGGTGGGTCTCAAACTTATAGTCTTTTGGTTGGGAGGAAGAAGCTCTCTCCATTATGCTACACCTAAGCATATTATGAATTGATCGTTTTCAAGAACCTTAAAGATTTAATTCTATTAGTTTCTGCCAAACTTATTTAACCACTTATAGTGTAATGAGTTTATTTCACATAATATATTTATTGAAAGTAAAGAATAAGTTTCAAAATAGAGCCTAGAGGTCAAAATTAGAAAATAGAGATCAGATTATAAAACATAAAATAATTTTCATCAAAGTCAAGGATTGAACTCATGACTTGTGGGTTTGGGGGATATTGATTTCACCACTAAGCTATAGTAGTAGCAGTGGCAGCTGCATGTTTTCTGTCTATATTATTTTTAAAATGTTTATAAAAAGTTTTTTTAAAAAAAGCTTCATATGAGAATGGATTTATATAGATAACATTGTTTATGGATTCTGACCAGTTATGAATTACTAATATTTAATTTAATTTATGTTTAATGTTTCCATATTTTTGGTAATAAATACATATATAATTGTGCAATTCGACACTTATCAGGAACTCATAAATAAAGGACAGATGGGGCAAAAGCATATCGCTTGAGAAAGGCTGCAGTAGCAGCTGAAACGCGTAGCGTTTATTCTTTTCCAAATCTGCAAGAGACCTTAGTCTGGGGATATCCGCTTTGAGGATACCGAGTCACTGTGAACAAGAAAGTGATGGAAGACTACAGAGGACGGACCACCCTGTGTTGAGACACACACTTCCGCCAGCGTGATTTGAGACGCTGCCAACAAAGAAAGCGGGTGTTTCAGAAAAGTCACCGGATACCTGGAACCACGTCCCTGCTTTTATTCAACTTGGATTTCACCCAAAATAAAGGATAATACTACAAAGACAGCTTTTACCGGTATTAGCAGAACACAATATCAGAGACTTAATATATATTTTTCCCCTATCTGGATATTATAGTAACATTGGAAAAGGAACTTTTGCCTTATCTTGTCACAAAGCAAAATAACTATTCACAATTTATAATATACACTATCTACACCGATATATACCTTATATCAAATACACAATACAGATAAGACTTGATTTTAGAACATGCATATACACATATATATATATATTTTTTATTTATTGTAGATATTGCTCGAATGGTTCCCTTAGGTTACTGATGCAATGTGTTCAATTCATTTAAAATATATTTTATATTGCATAATTTTCTGATTGGCCAATCTATACTTTTCTATTTTTATCTATATTTTATCTTTTAACATAACTTATCTTATTTTTGATATACTGTTATAGTCAGGACTATTCTAGTTAACAGTTGAGATCTGTCTATTGAAATGTATTAAAGGATCACTATTAAGTATAATTTATTTTTAAATTTTAATAAAATACATTTTTAATTAAATCCAATCTATCTCTTTTCTACTACAATTTATTTTCTAGTAAATAGTTTAGATTTGTAATTTCCATTTTTAGACAATTTTTTTTACCTGGTTTCCAGGTTAAATTAAATAGGCGCAACCTGCTTTTTGTATTTTCTAATGAATTGAAATGGCAAACAATTCAAAGTCAAAAGTCATTTGAGTTAAATAAGATGTTTTGTCAAACTTAAATGGTCTGAAATATGACCACTATTAATTAGTTAATTAATTAATGAATATTTTTATTTCTAGTAGAAATAGAACCATCCGATCTCAAAGGCAGAAATTCATAATGAATCTAAAAAGGATATTAAAAGAAATATATATGATGAAAACTCATGTTGTGCATGTGGTTTAATACTTAATATTTTTTCCACTTATTTACCTGTCTATTCCTTCGTGTTTTTAATATAAATAAATTGTGCTTTTGTCATAAAGTTAATATTGAATTGTACATCATGTGATTATGTATTCCATAGTCCCTTTACACAAATCCCAGTTGCCATGACAATTTTTACCCTGCCTTTTCTAACTGCCTACAGATAATACATGAATAAAAAAATAAATCATATTTTCTGGTACTGTTTTAAATAAGACAAACTATAAATTTTTATGAAAAATTACAATAAAATTATTATGTGTAGATTAAGATCGGCACCAACATCCAAAATCTTAGAAATACAATAACCAAGCAATCAATAATACATATTTGGTGTGCTATAAAGTGTTATTGAAAATCTGAGAAAATTCTGCTTCATTTTTATATAAACCTGTGAACTGAACAATGATTACAACAAGAGTGACAAATTCCAGGATACTTATCAGCTATCAATCACCTCAGAAAACAATGAACGCATATTTAATCAAGTTTGGGGTTGATCAGAATCTATCATTTGATAATTCTCTACATGTTAAGCACTTTCAAATGTTGTCATATTACTATTTTTACTGTTTATCAGCAGCATTTTTCATTTTCATTTCGTAAAAAACAATCCTACAATTAACATGTGCTAGGCGATTGTAAGATGATATAAAGTGCAATAAAAACAATAGTTGAACACCCTGTGAATAAAATACACAATTGAGACAATATCTCAATATAACCAAGAACAAATATAAAAAAGTTTTAAAATATTACCCACAGCGCACAAAACATACATATATCATAACCAACCAATTGAATGTGTGAAAGTCCTTTTATTATTATTATTATTATCAGGTATTTGTAGAGCGCCAACAGATTCCGCAGCGCTGTAAACATAGTCGGTGTACAGGATAGCTTTTGTAGGGGTCAAGTGGGTAGAGGGCCCTGCCGAGAGTTTCACTGTTGTAGTCGGCTCTTATGAAGCGATCTGCAAACAGCTGGGCCCATAGGCTTACAATCTAAGGGGTTCAAGGGGAAATCAATGGCGTTAGGAAAGGTTAGTGTTGGTTGTATGCATCCCTGAATAGTAGAGTTTTAGGGAGTGCTTGAAGCTGTTAAAACTAGGGGAGAGTCTTATGGAGCGAGGCAGGGAATTCCACAAGATGGGGCCAGTCTGGAGAAGTCCTGTAAACGTGAATGTGAGGAAGTAACAAGAGAGGAGGAGAGGAGGAGATCCTGAGCTGATCGAAGGGGACGGGAGGGAGAGTATCTAGAGACAAGTTCTGAGATGTAGGGGGGAGCAGTGCAGTTGAGAGCTTTATATGTCAGGGTGAGGATTTTATGTTTAATCCTAGAGGCAAGAGGAAGCCAGTGAAGGGATTGGCAGAGAGGTGCAGCAGATGAAGAGTGACGAGTAAGGAAGATGAGCCTGGTAGAGGCATTCATAATAGATTGTAAAGGAGCTATGCAGCAGCTAGGTAGACCAGAGAGGACGGAATTGCAGTAGTCGAGGCGGGAAAGGATGAATGAGTGGATTAAAATCTTGGTTGTCTCTTGTGTAAGGAAATGTCTAATTTTAGCAATGTTTTTAAGGTGGAAGCGGCAGGCTATAGCCAAGGACTGAATGTGAGGAGTGAAGGAAAGATCTGAGTCAAGTGTGACCCCAAGACATCGGGCGTGCGGGGTAGGGGTAACGATGGAATTATCAACAGTTATAGAAATTTTGGGGGTGGAGAAATTGGAAGAAGGGGGAAAAATAAGGAGTTCAGTTTTGGAGAGATTTAGCTTAATGAGAGGGCATCCAAGATGAGATGTGAGAAAGACAGTTTATTGAAGTGGTCCTTAATAATCTTCAATCCTCAACAGAAAAAGGAGAATATAGGATTATAGCGCAACACTAATAGACAATCCACTTTATAAGAACACTGGTACTCACACTTTTCTGAGCTATGATTAGCTCAAAGATAATGGCTCTATATAACAACTCTATATAACAATCCAGATCTCCCTTATACAACTTTTATTTAAAACGATTTAAAATACAGGGAATATTGAGTATTTTCCTAGGTACAAATGCTGATAAATGTGTCTCTAGAACTCTAATCACTTGGGGATTGTACAAAAAAAGAGTTGTAAAACAGTTCTGGTACATCCAGCAGAGTCCTATCACATCCTATTGTGATACTGGTAAGTCCCTTCCTTCAGGCTTCTTTAGCAAACATTTTTAAAAGAAATGAACATTGCAATAGCCAATACCTCTAACCAATTAGAACACAGTTTCTGAAGTAAGGCACTGACAGAGCACCAAACAAAATACATCAGACTGTTGCTCGACTTTCCTATAATTATGGATTTCTAACTGTATGTTTTAATAAAGAAATTATTTTTTATCTCTGCAAGCTGAATATCCATACATTTATTGAAGACTGCTTACTACTTTCCTAACATGTATAAGCTGATCAAGGGTTGAGTCTAGGGATGGGCGAATGTTTCTAAAAATTTGAAATTTAGAACGAATTTTGATACATTCGTTCAAATCGAATTTCGAATGTTTATATAACATTCTAACATTCTATTTTCAAATTTTCGTTTTGGAATTTTTCAATAAAATTTGAAAATATTTGTTCGAATAATAGAATGTTTAGCTATGTAATTCTTTCAATTTCAAAATGTAATATTCAAATTCGAATGTGACATTCTAATTCGAATGTCACATTCGAATTTGAAGTAGTATTTCTAGTCTAATACTGTGTTTTAAATGTAATATTCAAATTTGAATGTGACATTCGAATTCGAATGTGACATTCGAATTCGAAATAGTATTTCTAGTCTAATACTGTGTTTTTTAAATGTAATATTCGAATTTGAATGTCACATTCGAATTCGAAATAGTATTTCTAGTTTGCAACTGTGCTTAATAAATGTAATATTCAAATTTGAATGTGAAATTCGATTCGAATGTGACATTCGATTCGAATGTGACATTCGAATTCGAAATAGAATTTCTAGTCTAATACTGTGTTTTATAAATGTAATATTCGAATTCTAATGTGACATTCGATTCGAATGTGACATTCGAAATAGTGTTTCTAGTCTACAATTGTGTTTTATAAATGTAATATTTGAATTCGAATGTGACATTCAAATTCAAATGTGACATTCGAAAACTGTAAATAACATTCGAAAATCGAATTTTTAAGAACATTCATTCTTATCAACATTCTATTATGTAAATCGAATTTCTAAAATAACATTCGTTCTAACATTTGAATTTGGATATAAACACATTCGCCCATCCCTAGTTGATTCTACAGAGAACAAGGCTAGCCAGGGCTAAAATACAAGTGTCAGTTTACTTTTTTTCAGGTTTTTTCCATGCTTTTTGCATGTGTCAGAAACAGCGCTCATATCATAAGTTGAAAGTAAACACATTCACTTGAGTGCAATCACAAATTCAGAACTCCCATAATGGGTAGCGAGTTAAAATAAAGTTTCATAAAACACAATATAAATACATTTAAAAGTACAATTACACTAATATAAACACTATCTGATAACAAATATTTTTTTTTTTTATAAGGGCTTAAAGAGTTCTAACATATATATACATACATATACATGCCTAAATATGTGTATGTATGTACTGTATGTACAGTATGTGTGTGTGTACATATATATATATATATATATATATATATATATATATATGTGTTTAGATGTATTTATGTATTTATTAGGGATGGGCGAATGTTTCGCAACATTCGAAAAATGAAACGAATTTTAACACATTTGTTCGTTCGAATTTCAAATGTTTACATAACATTCTAACATTCGAATTTCGAATGTTCGGTTTCGAATTTTACGATTACATTAGAAAATATTAGTTTTGAAAATTTCAAATTTATATTTCTTATAGTATTTCTAATGCTTCCTTTAAATGTAATATTCAAATTATGCAATATTCTAATTCGAAAAATTCAAATTTATATGTTTGTAATAGTATTTCTAATGCTTTCTTTAAATGTAATATTCGAATTATGCAATATTCTATATAGAAACATTTGAAATGATATATTTGTATCTATTATGTATCAATTTACTATATTCCCTCCCTACCACATGAACTATTGAACTTCTGAATAGTATTTGTTAAATAGAATGTTATATTCGAAATTTCGAATGTGGACATTAGATATAATTATAAACATTCGAATTCGAAAGTGACATTCGAAAACTGTAAATAGCATTCGATTATAGAATTTTTAAGAAAATTCGTTCTTATCAACATTCGGATTTATAATTAGAATTTCGGTAATAACATAAGTTCTAACATTCGAATTCGAAAATTTACACATTCGCCAACCCTAGTATTTATATGTGTATATACATACAAAAAAATACACTACATAAATATACAGTATATTATGTATATTTCAATGTGAAGAACGTTGGAATGTATAATATTAAGTTAGTGGTTGTGCACAATTATAGGTGGGGGGGGGTTTCAGTTTGGGCGCTCCATTGAAGTCTATGAGGAGAACACGTTAAAGCAGGGTATGAACAGAAAACACACAGACAAAACCAACTGACGTTTAGAAATCTATAGAAAACAAAAACAAAATTGCTATCAACCCCTATATTATCCTTAAACATTTAGATAAACTCTGCAGTTACATCTGCTCTTTTTGTTTTAGTATATCACATTTCTTGTCTTGTTTGAATGTTTTTTTGGTGAAAACCTAAGAATGTATTAAAGTATTAGCAACATATTCTGCATCAACTCAGAAAAATGTGCACTTTAGGTTTTAAAGAGTAGAACACAGCACTGAAACAAAATGGAGCACCCGATGTTCAACATTCACCCCTGATCAATAAAATAACATGTTTTATTGTTCTCTTAAAATATTTTTTTATTTTTTTTTATTGTTATTTAGATGCCTTGATATATTCATGACAAAAAAGCAGAATGCAGACAACCAGGAAAAGGAGTTACAAAAAATAAACTTTTTTGTCTTCGAAATTTCATTAAAAAACTGACTTCCTTAGGCCGATTAGATCAGATCTATAGTAGCCCCAATTGTGCCATTTCATTAGATATTTTTTTTACTAGTCAATCTAGAAACATTGCTTTAGATATAAATAGTTTTAAGATGCACTATAAAGTAGAAACTACACTGGACCCTTTCATAGATAGCCACAGACTACTGACTAACAACCTATAACTAAGTACCAGCATACTTATTTACAACAGCACAGTTATATAGTCTATAGTGTTAAACTGCAACTGGATTTCGAAACAATAAATGTGCTTGCAACCATTTACTAATCCAGTAACAAAAATCCTCTCCTAAGCATGGTAATAATTTAAAAAATGGCCTATCTTATTAAATAAACAAAAGCAGTGGGACTTACTTCCTCAGCACATCGTAATGTAACCCTTGCTTCATGTTAAAGCTGGAAAGTGCTAACATAATTACAACACAAACACAGGTACAATGTGTTATTATCCAAATGAATCAGCACAATATTGGCTGGCCAGACAGTATTGCGTAACCTATCACCTGTAGTAGAAGCATTTGCAATTGTATTCTGATCCATAAGCACCTTACAGCAAGCTTATTGGAAAAAACTGACGAAGATAAAAATATTTAGCTACAGCAATAAACTGCAATAAATGAAAAAAGGATAAAAGTAAGTAAAAATATAGATAAAGGGGAATCAATGGATGTGATATACTTAGATTTTGCAAAGGCATTTGATACAGTGCCACATCAGAGATTCAAAATTAAGGGAATAGGAATAGCTGAAAATGTTGGATCATGGATAAATAACTGGATAAAATATAGGGAGCAACGAGTAGTAGTAAATGGACAGTGCTACATCTCAAACCACAGGCAAGGAGCCCTCAACAGCAGTAGAAGGCAGGCAGAGGCAGAAATTGCTTAACGCTACTCAAAGGTGTGGAACCACTTTGCTAAGTGTAAATTGTGTGTCAAAGAAGGTTGCCGTGGGACAGTGTTGGGTCAACTTACCAGCTCCGGGAAGCACCAACATCTCCACATGCACCACAAGGCTGTGTTATTGAGGGACGAAGGTGGGGCCAGCTGCTACAGCACAACAATCTCCTTATTACAGCTGGCAATGCCACCTACTAGGAACAGCACTACCAGCAGTAGTCAGACGAGGGGACGCGGTATTGACAGCAGTCAGCAGAGTCAGGTACCACCTTAAACATCAAAACAAAGTGTTCATCTCACCCTAGAGGATTTTGGGGGGGTTTTACTCTAGAGAGATGTCCAGCCAGCAGTCAAGAAAATTAAACTAAAATAGGTCAGCTGGTAGCTGTTGGTGGTGCATCCTTTGCCATGCTTAAAGGGGAGCCTTTGAAGTAATTGATTGAAACAGTTGCTACCAACTACTACTTCCCTTCATGAGCACATTCAGCAGGAGCATATTCCTCTTACCATTCCTGTGTTGCTGTGTTGAAGAAAAAGTTGGCTCTTTTGCAGCTCTTAGGAAAATGGTGGAGCAGGCACAAAGTTGGAAATATGATTAGTTGTCACTAATGTAGCAACCAATCTGGTGAACGCTTTCCATGAGAGGGACTTTATAGGTTTGTATTGTTTGGCTCACATCCTCCACCTGGTGGTAAAGGCTATCCCTGAAGACAACTCTAGGCTATCAACTTTACTTAAATGGTGCAGAAAGATTGCAGGCCACTTCCAGCAAAGTGTTAAAGCCAGTTAGCTCTTTAGACAGGAACAAGAGAAGGCAGGGCTTCCCCAGCACCATCTTAAGCAAGACATAACTACTAGGTGGAACTCGACTTTGGAAACGCAGGAAAATATCTTGGAGCAGCAGAGTGCTATCAATGTTATGGTTTCAAATAAATACATTGGCATTGGGTGTCCATTAGGTAGTGATGAGTGGACCATGATCGGTCAGTTAGTTGCAGTCCTAAAGCCTTTTAGGGATGTCACCATGATCTTGAGCCAAACCACTGCCAGTCTGGGTCATCATACCTTTGTTCACTCACCTATTGAGCAAGATGGATGCCTTCTTAAAAAAACATGAAGGGATTCCTTGTGGAGTAGAAGAGGAAGTTGTTCCTGGAGGAGCACTAAGCAGTGATATAGCTGCACTTGTCAGCAGACAGCTGAAAGATCACACGCGAGACCATCTAGAGAAATGTCCTGAACTTATGCTGGTCACCTTGTGTGATCCCAGAATTAAGCAGAAAATGGCTCTCGGAACTAATAAACTGCCGACTTGGAGGGTGAAACTGATTTGTTTTGTTCTTGAAGTCCAATAGAAGTGAGGTATGCTTTGTGAGGAAGAAGTACAGCAGCAGGAGGCAGATATATTTTTTTCTTCAACTCCAACCTGCTGCAGAAGCACAACACAGCTGAGTGGAGAAGCTGCATTTTGGTTAGAGGTAGTAGACTGTTTGGTGGAACCCACAGAAGCCCCCTAAAGAAAGGGCAATGTGACTCAGACATTGTAAATGCTTATCTTTTGCAAACCTCATTTTCCTCCTACAGCATACCCTCTGAGCTCTTGGGATGACAAGAGGATTATTTGCCTGCCCTGTCTACAGTAGCTCAGGAGCTCCTCTCTTGTTCCCCAAATAATGTGAAAAGTGACTGAGTATTTTCATTAACTGGCAATATATTGAATCATCAGCGCTCACAAATGTAATCCAGCTCATTGAGCAAATAGCATTTCCAAATGTAACATTCCAAAGCTAGGTTACCCTGCCCTTAGCTATGACACTGATTGATTTTGAAATCCAGCTCCTTCCCTTCCTACTCTGTGGTGTTTGGTCATCATCCACAAAAAAGAAAATTGAGAGACACACTCAGCTGAGACAGAGCAAAAGCAGGAAAAAATGATGTGCTTGTCCACATGGCCAGTGCCACTCAGGGGGGGGGGGGCGTCTCTTTTCACTTTCCATGCCTTTCATAGAGGATACATATTCTGTAGCATATCAGTCTGATCCTGCCAAAGGACAGTCCATCCTTGAAATATCAGACAATTTTCCTCTGAACGAGGGAAAACAACAAACCCCAGATGTATGTTTCAGCCTCTCTGAGCTTCTTTAGTGAGGTGCTGTTGCATCCCTCTAGGGTATGTGAGCAAGGAGTCCACATCTGGTTTCTCCTTTTACTCTTAAGGAAATGCAAGAGCAATTTTTATACACAGAAAGAAAATTGAGAGACAAACTCAACTGAGACAGAAAAAAAGCTGGAAAAACCTCTGTGCTTGTCCACAAAGCCAGTGCCACTCAGGGTGCATTCCCTTTTCACTCACTATGCTTTTCACAGAGGAGAAATATCCTATAGCATATCAGTCTGCTTGTGCCAAAAGACACTCCTGCCCTGAAATACCAGGCAATTCTCCTCTGAACAAGGGAAAACAACAAACCCCAGATGTATGTTTTGGCCTTTCTGTGCCATGTCAATGAGGTGCAGTTGCATCCCTTTAGAGCATGTGAGCAAGGCACTTCTCTTACTGTATGTATTTGCAATATGACCCTGTGCAAGTCTCCCTAAGGGTGATGGGAGAAACCAGACATGGACTCCATGCCCTATGTGCCAATTATCTATCATAATACAGTTAACAACAATAATAAATAGTGTCAATCTTTATCATAGACATTTTTACTCTACATTGAGGCAACCAAACAATTTACTTTTAATTAAACTGTTATAAATAAAAATACATTCATACAAATATCACATTATTTTGATATATAAAGGGCTAGATTACAAGTGGAGCTGTATTCTGCGCCCCCACTCGCGCGTTACCTTCACTTGAAGTAAGCTCTTTGCATGTGTCGTGTAGTGCACATATTAGAAGTTTTTGCACGGGTAGTAACTTGACGCGTGCAAAAAGCAGAAATATAGTGAATTAGTTAATGTTTTCCCCCATAGACTTCAATGGAGCGTGAAAAGTGGGGGGAAAAAAGTACACCCTTACTTGCGCGCAAACCCAATTGCTTTTACTTAAGTGCGCTAACCCGACATGAAATATGAGTATTTCACATTCCAATTTTCTTCACATAGCAGAATATGTTCTACTTATTCTAAAATACAAAATTTGCAACAGGGGTTGTACAGATTTTTTTCTAAGAAGCCTATTTGCGTAACTGTACTCGCTATCAGTTGCGAACAATATTTCAAAATTCTAGCAGCAGATTGGATATAAAAACTAATGCCCTTACAGAATCGCTAAAAATGATGAACCTTTAGAGAATCAGCCCTTGATTGCCACCATATATTTTTCCTTACAATGGTCAATCAATTGACCAATGATAGCTCAGCTAGACCAGGCAGTTGCAGATTTGTATCCTGAAAAGCGGCATCATTGCATACCTCTCTATTCTCCCCCTACCCTAAATAAAGAATATTGGTCTAAATATAATGGTCATTTGTGTACTTTAAAGCATAACACATGTATTTCCATGAATGATATATCATACCAGGTATGAAAATATTAAGCATAAACCACAACAATAGATCTGTGCTAGATTTATGACAATAAAAATAAAACTATTGCCTAGATTTAGAGTTTTGTCGGTAAAAAGCCGCGTAGCTAACGCTGCTTTTTTTGCCAACGCACCCTTCCAACAACGCTGGTATTTAGAGTTGTCTGAGGGGCTGCGTTAGGCTCAAAAAAGGGAGCGTTGAGCCTAACTTAGCTCCACTTCAACCCTCAATACCAGCGTTGCTTACTGTAGCGGTAAGCTGGCAAAACGTGCTCGTGCACGATATCCCCATAGGAAACAATGGGGCATTTTGGGCTGAAAAAAAAACCTAACACCTGCAAAAAAGCAGCGTTCAGCTCCTAACGCAGCCCCATTGTTTCCTATGGGGAAACACTTTCTAAGTCTGCACCTAACACCCTAACATGTACCCCGAGTCTAAACACCCCTAACCTTAGACTTATTAACCTCTAATCTTCTGCCCCGCTATCGCTGACACCTGCATTATACTATTAACCCCTAATCTGCCGCTCCGTACACCGCCGCAACCTACATTATACTTATGAACCCCTAATCTGCTGCCCCTAACATCGCCGACACCTATATTTATTACCCCCTAATCTGCCCCCCCCAACATCGCCGCTACCTTACCTACACTTATTAACCCCTAATCTTCCGCCCGCACCGTCGCCGCTACTATAATAAATTTATTAACCCCTAAACCTAACTCTAACCCTAACCCTAACACCCCCCTAACTTAAATATAATTTAAATTAAACAAAATAATATTCCTAAAATTAACTAAATTAATCCTATTTAAAACTAAATACTTACCTATCAAATAAACCCTTATATCGCTACAATATAACTAATAATTACATTGTAGCTATTTTAGGATTTATATTTATTTTACAGGCCACTTTGTATTTATTTTAACTAGGTACAATAGCTATTAAATAGTTAATAACTATTTAATAGCTACCTAGTTAAAATAAATACAAAATTACCTGTAAAATAAATCCTAACCTAAGTTACAAATACACCTAACACTACACTATCATTAAATTAATTAAATAAATTACATACAATTAGCTAAAATAAAATACAATTAAATAAACTATACTATTATACAAAAAACAAACACTAAATTACAAAAAATAAAAAAGAATTACAAGCAGTTTAAACTAATTACACCTAATCTAAGCCCCCTAATAAAATAAAAAAGCCCCCCAAAATAAAAAATTCCCTACCCTATTCTAAAATACAAAAGTAATCAGCTCTTTTACCAGCCCTTAAAAGGGCTTTTTGTCGGGCCTTGCCCCAAAGTAATCAGCTCTTTTACCTGAAAAGAAAAATACAATACCCCCAACATTACAACCCACCACCCACATACCCCTACTCTAACCCACCCAAACCCCCTTAAATAAACCTATCGCTAACCCCCTGAAGATCATCCTACCTTGAGTCGTCTTCACCCAGCCGAGCCGAATTCTTCATCCAAGGTGCGCAGAGGAGGTCCTTGATCCGGTAGAAGTCTTCATCCAAGCGGCAAAGAAGAGGTCCTCCATCCGGTAGAAGTGTTCATCCAGGCGGCGTCTTCAATCTTCATCCATCCGGAGCGGAGCTTTCTTCAATGGAGCCGACGTGGAGCCATCCTCTTCAACCGACGGACTAACGACGAATGAAGGTTCCTTTAAGGGATGTCATCCAAGATGGTGTCCCTTCAATTCCTATTGGCTGATAGAATTCTATCAGCCAATCAGAATTAAGGTAGAAAAAAATCTGATTGGCTGATGCAATCAGCCAATCAGATTTAAGTTCATTCCGATTGGCTGATGGGTTGTAATGTTGGGGGGGGTATTGTATTTTTCTTTTCAGGTAAAAGAGCTGATTACTTTGGGGCAAGGCCCCGCAAAAAGCCCTTTTAAGGGCTGGTAAAAGAGCTGATTACTTTTGTATTTAAGGGTAGGGAATTTTTTATTTTGGGGGGCTTTTTTATTTTATTAGGGGGCTTAGATTAGGTGTAATTAGTTTAAACTGCTTGCAATTCTTTTTTTGTATTATAGTATAGTTTATTTAATTGCATTTTATTTTAGCTAATTCTATGTAATTTATTTAATTAATTTAATGATATTGTAGTGTTAGGTGTATTTGTAACTTAGGTTAGGATTTATTTTACAGGTAATTTTGTATTTATTTTAACTAGGTAGCTATTAAATAGTTATTAACTATTTAATAGCTATTGTATCTAGTTAAAATAAATACAAAGTGGCCTGTAAAATAAATATAAATCCTAAAATAGCTACAATGTAATTATTAGTTATATTTTAGCTATATTAGGGTTTATTTGATAGGTAAGTATTTAGTTTTAAATAGGATTAATTTAGTTAATTTTAGGAATATTATTTCGTTTAATTTAAATTATATTTATGTTAGGGGGGTGTTAGGGTTAGGGTTAGAGTTAGGTTTAGGGGTTAATAAATTTATTATAGTAGTGGCGACGGTGCGGGAGGGAGATTAGGGGTTAATAATTGTAGGTAGGTGGCGGCGATGTTAGGGAGGGCAGATTAGGGGTTAATACTATTTATTATATTGTTTGCGAGGCGGGAGTGTGGCGGTTTAGGGGGTTAATACATTTATTATAGTGGCGTCGAGGTCCGGTCGGCAGATTAGGGGTTAATAAGTGTAGTTAGGTAGCAGCGACGTTGGGGGGGGGCAAATTAGGGGTTAATAAATATAATATAGGGGTCGGCGATGTTAGGGGCAGCAGATTAGGGGTTCATAGGGATAATGTAGGTGGCGGCAGTGTTCGGTCGGCAGATTAGGGGTTAAAAAATTTTATTAGAGTGGCGGCGATGTGGGGGGGGCCTCGGTTTAGGGGTACATAGGTAGTTTATGGGTGTTAGTGTACTTTAGAGCACAGTATTTAAGAGCTTTATATTCCGGCATTTGCCCATAAAGCTCTTAACTACTGACTTTTTTTGGCGTTATGAGTCTTGTCGGTAGAGGGTCTACGGCTCACTTTTCCCAAGACTCCAAATACCAGTGTTAGGCAGATCTTATTGAAAAGATAGGATACGCAATTGGCGTAAGGGGATCTGCAGTAGCCTGGAATCGCGGTAGGGAAGTGAGCGGTAGACACTTTCCTGCCTGACTCTAAATACCAGCGGGCGACCAAAAGCAGCGTTAGGACCCCTTTTGACGGCTAACGCAAAACTCTAAATCTAGGTGTATATGTTTAGAATTATACTGAGTTATGGGTGTTAAAATTGTTATTCTTGTCCACAAATCCAGCTTTCTAGAAAATATTTATTAATAACAGAAATCTATCTGAAAAATAAAAGTAACACATAGTCAGTTCTCTTTTAATACACACTGAGGCCATTATTAATCTTCAATACTCAGGGAACCACAGCAGGTGATAATGTCACAGTCTTTGATGATTTTGAATGACACAGAGAATCAATACAACAATCCTTTTGATTAAATTACATGTACTTAGAGCAGAAATGTCATTAAATTGTGGTTTGTTGGTGTGTCGCAAAGACTGAAGCTAAGCAACACAAATGTGATCAGACTGACGATCATGTTCAATAAAATACATTTAAAAGTCTTTAGACAAACATTGATTTTGAAGAATTCATCTCTCATTTCAGAAAATAAAAACAATAAAAAATATTTCCATGCTCTGAACAGCTTCTATCTACAAATAAAATTATAACCAAGACACTGGTTATATAATAAAACTTAATTTATCTTTTACGTTCTAATTAACAAAATTCTGCCTTAAAGGGAGACTGAACCCCAATTTTTTCTTTCGTGATTCAGATGCATGCAATTTTAAGCAACTTTCTAATTTACTCCAATTATCAATGTTTCTTTGTTCTCTTGCTATCTTTATTTGAAAAAGAATGTATCTAAGCTTTTTTGGGGGTTCAGTACTCTGGACAGCACTTTTTTATTGGTGGATGAATTTATCCACCAATCAGCAAGAACAACCCAGGTTGTTCACCAAAAATGGGCCGGCATCTAAACTTACATTCTTGCATTTCAAATAAAGATACCAAGAGAATGAAGAAAATTTGATAATAGGAGTAAATTAGAAAGTTGCTTAAAATGTCATCCTCTATCTGAATCACGAAAGAAAAAAAAAATTGGGTTCAGTGTCCCTTTAACCCCTTAATGACCGAGGACGTGCAGGGTACGTCCTCAAAAAAAAGGCAGTTAATGCCTGAGGACGTACCCTGCACGTCCTCGGTGTGGAAAGCAGCTGGAAGCGATCCTGCTCGCTTCCAGCTGCTTTCCGGTTATTGCAGTGATGCCTCGATATGGAGGCATCCTGCAATAACCTTTTACGGCCATCCGATGCAGAGAGAGCCACTCTGTGGCCCTCTCTGCACCGGACATCGATGGCCGGTTTCGTTGGTGGGTGGGAGCCGACTTGGGAGGCGGGTGGGCGGCCATCGGTGTGCCGCATGACGTCAAGGGGGGCGGGATCGGGGGCGCGATCGTCGGGGGCGCGCACGGGCGCGCGCGCGTGCACGGAGGGTGGCGGGCGGGCGCGTGCACGGGGCGGGAGCGGGTGGGAACCGCTACACTACGGAAAATGTTTTAATAATTAAGACCTAATCTTGTTTGTGCAAAAGCACAAAAAGTGATCATGGAGGGGTGGGGGGTTGGTTTTGTGTGGGGGGAAGCTACACTACAGAAACTTTTAATAAATGTTAAAAAAAAACATTTTTTTCTTCTAAACTGGGTACTGGCAGACAGCTGCCAGTACCCAAGATGGCGCCCATTAAGTTAGAGTGGGAGGGTTATAGAGCTTTTTAGGGGGGATCAGTGAGGTTGGGGTCTAAGGGGGGATCGTACACATCAGCATATGTAAATATGCTTCTTTTTTTTTTTTTTAAAAAGGGCCAAATACCTTTTATTTTAGTACTGGCAGAGTTTCTGCCAGTACTTAAGATGGCGGGGACAATTGTGGGGTGGGGGAGGGAAGAGAGCTGTTTGGGAGGGATCAGGGGGTCTGATGTTTCAGGTGGGAGGCTGAGCTCTACACTAAATCTAATATTAACCCTGCAAGCTCCCTACAAGCTACCTAATTAACCCCTTCACTGCTAGCCATAATACACGTGTGATGCGCAGCGGCATTTAGCGGCCTTCTAAATACCAAAAAGCAATGCCAAAGCCATATATGTCTGCTATTTCTGAACAAAGGGGATCCCAGAGATGCATTTACAACCATTTGTGCCATAACTGCACAAGCTGTTTGTAAATTATTTCAGTGAGAAACCTAAAATTGTGAAAAATGTAACTTTTTTTTTTATTTGATCACATTTGGCGGTGAAATGGTGGCATGAAATATACCAAAATGGGCCTAGATCAATACTTGGGGTTGTCTACTACACTACACTAAAGCTAAAATTACCCCAAAAAGCTCCCTACATGCTCCCTAATTAACCCCTACACTGCTGGGCATAATACACGTGTGGTGCGCAGTGGCATTTAGTGGCATTCTAATTACCAAAAAGCAACACCAAAGCCATATAAGTCTGCTATTTATGAACAAAGGGGATCCCAGAGAAGAATTTACAACCATTTGTGCCATATTTGCACAAGCTGTTTGTAAATAATTTCAGTGAGAAACCTAAAGTTTGTGAAAAAATTTGTGAAAAAGTGAACGATTTTTTTTATTTGATCGCATTTGGCGGTGAAATGGTGGCATGAAATATACCAAAATGGGCCTAAATCAATACTTTGGGTTGTCTTCTAAAAAAAAATATACACATGTCAATGGATATTCAGGTATTCCTGAAAGATATCAGTGTTCCAATGTAACTAGCGCTAATTTTGAAAAAAAGTGGTTTGGAAATAGCAAAGTGCTACTTGTATTTATGGCCCTATAACTTGCAAAAAAAGCAAAGAACATGTAAACATTGGGTATTTCTAAACTCAGGACAAAATTTAGAAACTATTTAGCATGGGTGTTTTTTGGTGGTCATAGATGTGTAACAGATTTTTGGGGTCAAAGTTAGAAAAAGTGTGTTTTTTTCCATTTTTTCCTCATATTTTATAATTTTTTTTATAGTAAATTATAAGATATGATGAAAATAATGGTATCTTTAGAAAGTCCATTTAATGGCGAGAAAAACGGTATATAATATGTGTGGGTACAGTAAATGAGTAAGAGGAAAATTACAGCTAAACACAAACACCGCAGAAATGTAAAAATAGCCTTGGTCCCAAACGGACAGAAAATGGAAAAGTGCTGTGGTCATTAAGGGGTTAAATGCAAAATAAATCAAAGTACCACATTGGGGATTTTGGCTAAACTATATAATTTTGTTGGACTATACATTCCCTAAAACAATAACTCTGAATATTTTTTGTTTATAGCATATATAAGAAATGTTTTATCATCTAGCAAAACTTTTATGAAACTTAAATGTGCATATAAAATAAAAAAATAGATTCCAGATCATCCTCGAGCCAGTATTCAGTAAACAACGAGGCAATAAACTTAGGTATAAGCAGCTCAACTATAGAGAGCAACTGAAAATAATATCGATATAGCTTGCTTAAAATCCTTGTCCATTGTTTGAGCTCAATGTAATAAGCAGTGCACGCTACTTATGAGCCCTTGTGGGGTAGGTTTGCATGTGCAAGCCTAGTTTCCACAGTATATGAAGCAGACCACTGCTTCTTAACGTCTCTGCCACCTGTGAGTTGGTAGCAATAAATCACTCAATTGACAGGCCCTTCTATTGCGCGATTTTTCCCACTAGAGAAGGGGGCAACATTAGACATGCAGGTTTGTGTGCCCATTCACCACAAAGTCAGATGAATAGGTTCCCAAGTCTAGGAACCTTGTCTGCACCCAGTTTTGTCCATGGGGTCCTTTATAATATGTGTTTTATTATTGCCTGCCTTTATTATTTTTTTTCACTTGGCTATAAAGTGTAATGTAAGTACATAGATACTATGGGGCCAATTTATCAAGGGCCAAACAGTGTCAGTATTGTTAATAAAAAAAGTTTTACATGAATTCAGAAATCCCTACATAAATATTTTAATCATATTTATTTGGACCATATCTTTAATCATCTTGGTATTTCATATTCCAATATCAAGCAGCATTCTTTTAAAATATCCCTGTAGTTTTGTTTTTATTGTAATATGTATCTGCTTTTGTAATTATTTTTTTTCTCTCAAATATATTGCTTCAAACCCCTTAGGATTATGCTTAGCATTTTTGCAAAATCTCTTGTGATTTATAATTTAGCTTTGGCTTTGGATATAATGGGAAACCGTTTGATTAAAAATGTTATGACTCATTTGTAATACATCTTGTCATAAAAAATATTGTTCATTCTACTCTTCTGCGCTTCTGTAAAATATAATTAATCTTTACTCTCTTCTTAAATATATATCTACTTCTCTGTAAAAAATAAAATAAAAAAGGACATCCTTAAAATGTTAAAGAAATATTAAAAGGACTAGTCTTAAAGCCCATTCACACTGGCTATTTTTTGCAGTACAGCGGTCCCACCGCTTGCTCTCTCTCTCCCCCTTTGTTTTGTGCTCTCTCCCCCTCTCTTTTGTGCTCTCTCCCCCTCTCTTTTGTGCTCTCTCTTGCTCCACCTCTCTTTTGCTCTATCTCTCCCCCCTCTCTTTTGCTCTCTCTCTTCCCCCTCTATTTTGCTCTCTCTCTCCCCCTCTCTTTTGCTCGCTCTCTCCCCCTCTCTTTTGCGCTCTCTCCCCCTCTCTTTTGCGCTCTCTCTTGCTCCACCTCTCTTTTGCTCTCTCTCTCCCCCCTCTCTCTTGCTCCCTCTCCCCCCTCTCTTTTGCTCTCTCTCCCCCTCTCTTTTGCGCTCTCTCTCCCCCTCTCTTTTATGCTCTCTCTCTCTTTTGCACTCTCTCTCTCTCCCCCCTCTTTTGCGTGCTCTCTCTCCCCTCTCTTTTGCACTCTCTCCCCATCTCTTTTGCGCTATCTCTCTCCCCCTCTTTTGCGCACTCTTTCTCCACCTCTCTTTTGCACTCTCTCTCTCCCCCTCTCTTTTGCATGCTCTCTCTCTCCCCTTCTCTTTTGCGCTCTCTCTCCCCCTCTTTTGCGCTCTCTCTCTCCCCCTCTCTTTTGCGCTCTTTATCTCCCCCCTCTCTTTTGTGCTCTCTCCCTCCCCCTTCTCTTTTGCGCTCTCTCCTCTCTTTCTTTTGCTCTCTCTCCCCCCCTCTATTTTGCGCTCTCTCCCCTCTCTTTTGCTCTGCCTCTCTCTCCTTTTTTTGCTCTCTCTCTCCATCCCTCTCTTTTGCTCTTTCTCTCCAGCCCTCTCTTTTGCTCTCTCTCCCCCTCTCTTTTGCTCCCTCTCCCACCTCTCTCCCTCCTCTCTTTTGCTCTCTCCCCCCTCTCTTTTGCTCTCTCTCCCCCTCTCTTTTGCTCTCTCTCCCCCTCTCTTTTGCGTTCTCTCTCTCTCCCCCTCTTTTGCACACTCTCTTTCCCCCTCTCTTTTGCACTCTCTCTCTCTCCCCCTCTCTTTTGCACTCTCTCTCACCCTCTTTTGTGCTCTCTCTCTCCCCCTCTCTTTTGTGCTCTCTCTCTTTCCCCTCTCTTCTGCTCTTCCCCCTCTCTTTAACTCTTTCCTATCTCTTTTTGTCTCTCCCCTTCTCTTTCTATTTCTCTCCCCACCCGGCCACGCCCAATGTCTTGCCTTGCCACGCCCACATCCGGTAATGCCCACTTTCACCACAAACAGCATGGATTGTCAGGTAAGGCCAGGTGTGTTTGTCCTCGTGCTGTCTCTACTGCACATGACAGCTTTGGACAAACACACTTGGCCTTTTATATAATAGGATATGAAACCCAAATTGTACTTCTATAATCAAAATTTCTCAGTTCCCATGGTATTCTTTGTTGAAGATATACTTAGGTAGGTATCTGAAGAATTACATGGCAATAAATAGTACTGCCAACTATTTTTCTTGCACATGGAAAACATACTTGCAAAACTGCTGCAATATGGTGCTCCAAACACATGCACGCTCCTGAGATAATGTCCCTGCTTTTCAACAAAAGATACCAAGGGAATGAAGAAAGTTTTCTAAGATAAGTCAGTTAGAACATTTTTTAAAATTGCGTGCTTTATCTGAATAATGAAAGAAAAAAATATACGGCTAGATTCCGGGTTTTGCGTTAGACTTAAAAAGCAGCGTTAGCCGGTCCTAACGCTGCTTTTTAACGCCCGCTGGTATTACGAGTCTTGCAGATACAGGTGTACCGCTCACTTTTTTGGCCAGACTTGGCAATACCGCAAATCCACTTACACAAATTGTGTATCCCCTTTTTTCAATGGGACTTGCATAGCGCCAGTATTACGAGTCTGCCAAAAAGTTAGCGGTAGACCATCTCCTGTCAAGACTGGTACCGCATTTTAAAGTCAGTAGTTAAGAGTTTTACACTACAAAGTCGTAGCATAAAACTCTTAACTAAAGTACTTAAAAGTACACTAACACCCATAAACTACATATTAACCCCTAAACCGAGGCCCTCCCACATCGCAAACACTAAAAGAAAATTGTTAACCCATAATCTGCCGAACCGGGCATCGCCACCACTATAATAAATATATTAACCCCTAAACCGCCGCACTCCCGCCTCGCAAACACTAGTTAAATATTATTAACCCCTAATCTGCCGCCCCCAGCGTCGCTGCCACTATATTAAAGTTATTAACCCCTAAATCTAAGTCTAACCCTAACACCCCTAACTTAAATATAATTAAAAGAAATCTAACTAAAAATTCCTATCATTAACTAAATTATTCCTATTTAAAACTAAATACTTACCTGTAAAATAAACCCTAAGCTAGCTACAATATAACTAATAGTTACATTGTAGCTAGCTTAGGATTCATTTTTAGTGTACAGGCAAGTTTGTATTTATTTTAACTAAGTAGAATAGTTATTAAATAGTTATTAACTGGGAGGCGGAGCCAACTATCGACTCGAGCAGACGCAGGTTTTGGAAGCTCCTGCTCTAATAATTTGTCAAAAGCTACTAAATGGCCCCAAAATAATAACTTAGTTAAGAGGATGCAAGATCTTTTTTTTTTATAACAATGTTTTTATTGTAATTTCTGCATTGCATTACAGAGAAGAAAGTATACAGTTTACAACAAACCGTCCATGCAGAGTTTATACAATATGAGAAATAAAACATTTATCACAACAACAAATAATTAACCATGTTCCACAAGTTGCTATTCGCTTTTGTTTTTGAATCCATTATCTTTAACACCCATTCTATCATGACCCGCAGTGCTATCCCTTTACTTTGTATCTCTCTCTACTCATATTCTAGATGTTATTAATAAATGTTTCCCACATAACCTTCATTTGTAGAAATATCTCGCCTCTACCATTCCTCATGTAAGCGTATTCTTCTAGTGATAGTATGAATTGAAATTGAGCATACCATATGGCTATGTTTAATGCTACCTGAGACTTCCAGTTTTTTGCTATCAATTTTTTGAGGCAATTGCTAGCAATAAAAATCTACTTTTTCTTATACGTTGGGATTTTATTAGGCACTGCATTTAATAACCAAAATCTAGGGTCCGGTTCTAGAGTCAGTTCAGTCATTGTGTTAGTCGCCCTAACTACTGCCAACCACATTGGCTTCAATAATCCACAAGTCCACCAAATGTGAAACATAGACCCTCTCTCTTCACCGCACTGCCAGCATTTATGTGAGATCGATGGAAACAATTTATTGATCCAAGTTGGGGTGAGATACCACCGTTGTAGGATTTTAATGTTAAGCTCTATAAGATTACTGGATACGGAGACTTTGGTAACATTGTTGAATAATTTAACAATATCAGACATTGATATTTCAGTATCTAGCTCATCATTCCATCTGTCTATGTAGTAAGGGGTATAGCCCACAGCTGTTTTTTGTAGCAGCGCGTACGTCAGTGATAGGGTCCTTGTCGCTGGGGATTCTGAATGACACAATGTCTCAAACTGAGAGGTCTGACTAGGTTACGTCTTTCTTTATGTTTGCATATGTACGAATGACATTGTTGAAGGACAAACCAGCTGCTGAAGACCATTAGGCCCCTCTCTACCAGTTCCCCCTCGGTCAGTAGTCTTGTCGCCTAAATGTATTGCCCATAAGGTCCTAAGTGGAGTCTCAATTTGCCTAGCTTTTTTTAGTAGGCCTATAGGGAGTTCAGTGTTTTCAGTAAGAGGGGTCAGTAGGGAGAACCGGGAGGATATATGTGTGTATTCTCTAAGTATCCCCTTCCATACAGTTAGGGTCTCCATCAGTATAGTGTTCTGTCTGAAGTCTGTATGTAGTTGAGGGGCTGATTGCCAGCAGATCGTACCCAGGTGTGATTTCCCTGCTATATCGTGTTCTAAGGCTACCCATTTTTTACCGTGATAGTTCTTAAACCAGTCTACTATCCTTTGCAAGAACACAGCTTGTCTATATTTAGGCAGGTTAGGGACCCCCTATCCATCCTCGCGGACCGGCAAGCACATTAATGCTTTATTAATTCTTGCTTTCTTCCTGTCCCATATATAATCAAAGATTCTATCCTGTAGAGCTAATAAAAAGCCCCTAGGTAGAGGGATTGGTAGTGTCTGTAATATATATAGCACCCTAGGTAATATATTCATTTTAACTGAGTTTATACGGCCAAGCCATGAAACCCCTTTGGACCTCCACGAGGAAAGATCTGCTACGATATTTCTCTGCAGTGTGATGTAGTTAGATCCGAACATCTCCTGGATAGTTGGTGCAAGGAATATACCTAGATACTTTAAGCCTTTAGTTTGAATCTGGAAGGGGCATTTTTGCGATAGTAGCTTAAGGGAGTCTGCGCTACACTGTAGCGCGAGCATCTCCATCTTAGATTTGTTAATAAGAAAGTTTGAGACCCTAAAAAAAACATCAAATTCAGCTAATAGTCGGGGGGTCGATGACAAGGGGTCTACCAAGAAAAACAAAATATCATCCGCATATAATAATAATTTGTGTGTGTTATGGCATATTTGAACTGAATTCCTACTCAATTTCTGATGGTGATCGCTAAGGTCTCTATGACGCAGGCGAATAACAGAGGGGACAGGGGACACCCCTGTCTGGTACCATTATGTATCCTAAATGGGGCTGACAGCAAGCCATTAACTCTAACTCTGGCCATTGGGCAGCTATAGAGGGCCATGACTTTGGTGATGAAGTGGGACCCCATCCCAAATCTTTGCAGTGTTGATCTCATGAAGTGCCAGCAGACGTGGTCAAATGCTTTTTCCGCGTCCGCTGACACCACCACTGATGGTATGTTACTCTGAGTGAGGAAGTTTATTATGTGTAAGGCCATTACCGTGTTATTGCGTGCTTCCCTACTTTTTATGAAGCCAACCTGGTCACCATTTATAATATCTGGTAAAATTGAGGACATCCTATTTGCTAACACCTTCGCATATATTTTAAGCTCAGAGTTAAGGAGTGAAATTGGCCTAAAGTTCTCTACGCAGTCTGGTATTTTCCCAGGTTTGGGTATCACTGTTATGTGCGCTTCTAGTGCTGTGGTGGGAAAAGGGCTGGTTTCTGATATTTTGTTAAACATTTTCAGTAAATATGGGATTAATATGATTTTGTATGTCTTATAATAACTATTAGTATATCCATCTGGTCCCGGGGCTTACCCTTGGGTAAATTCTTTATTACTTCCAAAATCTATTGGTGTTCAAAGGGCTTATTCAGGGCCTTCTGCTGTTCCTCACTAATTTGTGGAAAGTTGATGCCATTTAAATAATTGTCTATTAGGGTATTTTTAGTCTTTTGTTCCGTAAGGGACATACTATGCTCCGGATGTAAGTTATATAGGCTTTTATAGTAGTCCCCAAAAGCTTTTGCAATATCTTGAGATGTATACACCTTTTTACCTCCCCCACTACTGTTAATAGCTAGGATGCATTTTTTATTAGCCCTCCTTTTCAGTTTTCTCGCAAATAAAGAACTACTTTTGTTATCATTCTCAAAATATGACTGTTGCAATTTAAGGGCTTGTTTTTTGCATTCCACGTGAAGCATTTCATTGATCTGCGTTTTACAATAAGCGATTGCTTGTGAGAGTGTTATGATGTTGGGGTCTTGCTTACGCTGTGTTTCTAAGTCATTAGGGCCATTAAGTCTTTTGTCCATTAAGTTTCTGGCCTGCTTGTCTCTGTGTGTTCTAATGCTAATCATCTCTCCTCTAATGACCGCCTTATGCGCCTCCCATACCGTGCCACTGTCTGAATTAGGGACATCATTAAAAAGATGTTTAAAAAGATGAGGTAACCAGGCGCCAGCACACGGAGGCTAGGTGTAAAAAATGCAGAGTTTAATAATACAAGAGAAATAACAATAATATTCAACACATCGCTTTGGATACATTTTGGCACATTTTGGAACATTGACATTTGAGTTTTGATTACAGCACTAATCCCATCTAGGACACTTTTTAGGACCCAGACCTCTTTGTTTCTTTTTTCTTTTTTCTTTTTTCTTTCAACAAGCATATTAGAGGATCTGATATTTCAGGCTTAACCTAGAGTCTAATCACAGTATATTCCTACTCAAGATGCTATTTTTAGCCCTTTTCAAAGTTTGATATTGTTTTAAACGCATCATTTTGATCATTTGACTATTTGATGATATGATTTTACTGCATAACCTTTATTATACACATTGTAACTAGTCTTGGATCCATAGACTAGGAAGGTTTATTGTTTTTAATATTATTGTTATTTCTCTTGTATTATTAAACTCTGCATTTTTTACACCTAGCCTCCGTGTGCTGGCGCCTGGTTACCTCATCTTTTTAAACATTCCTACACCATTGGTGATAGCTAGGTATCACCCTTTTCCGGGCATACAGGTGTGAGTTGGCGCTTTAGTACACTACCTATTCTACACGGACATCATTAAAAAGAAAGTATTCCTCTATAGCTTTACCGATCCGCTCTTGTGTGACCGGGTCTGTCAACATCGTGTCGTCTAGTCGCTATATGTACTGGGAGATAGGAGTATGTGGCCAGTCCAGCGAGCAACTGACCATTGCATGGTCAGACAGTGGGGCCTAGTTATCAAGCCGTCAACCTCAAATACGCTGGAATTCCGCAGCGTATTTGTGGCGAGGCTGATTCGCCTTAGTTATCAAAGGCTCGAGACCGGCAAAAGTAGAATTTTGTGACGTAAACTTCGATCCGCCGGACTCAGTCCGACACAGATCGATTCTTACGTCACTCCAGATGTTCCGCACACAAGTGCGGCACATTCTCACTACTTTTGCTAGTTATCAAAAAACTAGCAGGTACGCTCGGCACTTTTACGGCCCAGCGTACCTGGTTTTCAAAGCGCCAGCCTGGAGGCGGCGGATCCCATAGGAATCAATGGGAGTCTGACCATAGCGAAAGTACAAGTTCGCTGCTGACAGACATCCCATTGATTCCTATGGGAGCTGTCTACACCTAACACCCTAACATGTACCCCGAGTCTAAACACCGCTAATCTGACCCCCCCTACACCGCCGCAACTAAATAAAGTTATTACCCCCTAAACCGCCGCTCCCGGAGCCCACCGCAACTATAATAAATGTATTAACCCCTATCCTGCCCCCCCTACACCGTCGCCACCTATAATAAATTTATTAACCCCTATCCTGCCCCCCACTACGCCGCCGCCACTGTAATAAAATTATTAAAACCTAAACCTAAGTCTAACCCTAACCCTAACGCCCCCCTAACTTAAATAATTAATTAAATAAATCTAAATAAATTAACTCTTATTAACTAAATGAATCCTATTTAAAACTAAATACTTACCTTTAAAATAAACCCTAATATAGCTACAATATAAATAAGAATTATATTCTAGCTATCTTAGGATTTATATTTATTTGACAGGTAACTTTCAATTTATTTTAACCATGTACAATAACTATTAAATAGTTATTAACTATTTAATAGCTTACCTAGCTAAAATAAAGAGAAATGTACCTGTGAAATAAATCCTAACCTAAGTTACAATTACACCTAACACTACACTATACTTTAATAAATTATTACTATTTAAAAATAAATACTTACCTGTAAAATAAACCCTAAGATAGCTACAATATAATTAATCATTATATTATAGCTATCTTAGGATTTATATTTATTCTACAGGTAACTTTGTATTTATTTTAGCTAGTTAGAATAGTTATTAAATAGTTATTAACTATTTAATAACTACCTAGCTAAAAGAAATACAAAATTACCTGTAAAATAAATCCTAACCTAAGTTACAATTAAACCTAATACTACACTATCATTAAATTAACTAAATAAACTACCTACAAATAACTACAATTAAATACAATTACATAAACTAACTAAAGTACAAAAAAATAAAAAAAGCTAAATTACAAAAAATAAAAAAATAAGTTACAAACACGTTAAAAATATTACAACAATTTTAAGCTACTTACACCTAATCTAAGCCCCCTAATAAAATAACAAACCCCCCAAAATAAGAAAAATCCCTACCCTATTCTAAATTAAATAAATTTCAAAGCTCTTTTACCTTACCAGCCCTTAAAAGGGCCATTTGTGGGGGCATGCCCCAAAAAGTTCAGCTCTTTTGCCTGTAAAAGAAAAATACAACCCCCCCCAACATTAAAACCCACCACCCACATACCCCTAATCTAACCCAAACCCCCCTTACAAAAACCTAACACTAATCCCCTGAAGATCATCCTACCTTGAGTCGTCTTCACTCAGCCGAGCCACCGATGGAACTGAAGAGGACATCCGGAGAGGAAGAAGTTAATCCTCCAAGCGGCGCTGAAGAAATCTTCCATCCGATGAAGTCATCATCCAGGCGGCACTGAAGAAGTCTTTGATCCAGCCGATGTCATCTTCCAAGAGGCGCTGAAGAGGTCTTCTATCCGGGCGATGTCATCTTCCAAGCCGGGTCTTGAATCTTCCTTCCGCCGACGCGGAACCACCTTCTTCACCGACGGACTACGATGAATGACGGCTCCTTTAAGGGACGTCATCCAAGATGGCGTCCCCTCAATTCTGATTGGCTGATAGGATTCTATCAGCCAATCGGAATTAAGGTAGGAAAATCTTATTGGCTGATGGAATCAGCCAATCAGATTCAAGTTCAATCCGATTGGCTGATCCAATCAGCCAATCAGATTGAGCTCGCATTCTATTGGCTGATCGGAACAGCCAATAGAATGCGAGCTCAATCTGATTGGCTGATTCCATCAGCCAATCAGATTTTTCCTACCTTAATTCCGATTGGCTGATAGAATCCTATCAGCCAATCGGAATTGAGGGGACGCCATCTTGGATGACGTCCCTTAAAGGAGCCGTCATTCGTCATAGTCCGTCGGTGAAGAAGGTGGTTCCGCGTCGGCGGAAGGAAGATTCAAGACCCGGCTTGGAAGATGACTTCGCCCGGATAGAAGACATCTTCAGCGCCTCTTGGAAGATGACATCGGCCGGATCAAAGACTTCTTCAGCGCCGCCTGGATGATGACTTCATCGGATGGAAGATTTCTTCAGCGCCGCTTGGAGGATTAACTTCTTCCGCTCCGGATGTCCTCTTCAGTTCCATCGGTGGCTCGGCTGAGTGAAGACGACTCAAGGTAGGATGATCTTCAGGGGATTAGTGTTAGGTTTTTGTAAGGGGGGTTTGGGTTAGATTAGGGGTATGTGGGTGGTGGGTTTTAATGTTGGGGGGGGTTGTATTTTTCTTTTACAGGCAAAAGAGCTGAACTTTTTGGGGCATGCCCCCACAAATGGCCCTTTTAAGGGCTGGTAAGGTAAAAGAGCTTTGAAATTTATTTAATTTAGAATAGGGTAGGGATTTTTCTTATTTTGGGGGGTTTGTTATTTTATTAGGGGGCTTAGATTAGGTGTAAGTAGCTTAAAATTGTTGTAATATTTTTAACGTGTTTGTAACTTATTTTTTTATTTTTTGTAACTTAGCTTTTTTTATTTTTTGTACTTTAGTTAGTTTATGTAATTGTATTTAATTGTAGTTATTTGTAGGTAGTTTATTTAGTTAATTTAATGATAGTGTAGTATTTGGTTTAATTGTAACTTAGGTTAGGATTTATTTTACAGGTAATTTTGTATTTCTTTTAGCTAGGTAGTTATTAAATAGTTAATAACTATTTAATAACTATTCTAACTAGCTAAAATAAATACAAAGTTACCTGTAGAATAAATATAAATCCTAAGATAGCTATAATATAATGATTAATTATATTGTAGCTATCTTAGGGTTTATTTTACAGGTAAGTATTTATTTTTAAATAGTAATAATTTATTAAAGTATAGTGTAGTGTTAGGTGTAATTGTAACTTAGGTTAGGATTTATTTCACAGGTACATTTCTCTTTATTTTAGCTAGGTAAGCTATTAAATAGTTAATAACTATTTAATAGTTATTGTACATGGTTAAAATAAATTGAAAGTTACCTGTCAAATAAATATAAATCCTAAGATAGCTAGAATATAATTCTTATTTATATTGTAGCTATATTAGGGTTTATTTTAAAGGTAAGTATTTAGTTTTAAATAGGATTCATTTAGTTAATAAGAGTTAATTTATTTAGATTTATTTAATTAATATTTAAGTTAGGGGGGCGTTAGGGTTAGACTTAGGTTTAGGGGTTAATAATTTTATTACAGTGGCGGCGGCGTAGTGGGGGGCAGGATAGGGGTTAATAAATTTATTATAGGTGGCGACGGTGTAGGGGGGGCAGGATAGGGGTTAATAGGTTTAATATAGGTTGCGGCGGGTTCATGGAGCGGCGGTTTAGGGGTTAAACTATTTATTTAGTTGCGGAGAGGTGCAGGATCAGCAGGATAGGGGTTAATAATTTTATAATAGAGGGCGACGGTGTAGGGGGGGCAGGATAGGGGTTACTAGGTATACTGTAGGTGGCAGCGGTGTCCGGGAGCGGCGGTTTAGGGATTAATACATTTATAAGAGTTGCGGCGGGGTCTAGGAGCGGCGGTTTAGGGGTTAGTAACTTTATTTAGTTGCGGGGGGCTCCGGGGGCGCTGGTATAGGGGGTAGAACAGTGCAGTTTAGTGTGAGTGCTTAGTGACAGGCTAGCAATAAAGCTGGGAAAAAGACGAAGGGCAGCGAGATCGGATGAGTGATAACTGTCACAGTCCGCTGCTCATCGCCCCGCGGCTTTTTGACAGCTTTATTTGATAACTTAGGCGAACGTATTCAAGGTCCGCGGCGGCGAAGGTAGGCGAGCTTAGGCGGACGTATTGGGCCGGCGAAGCCAGAAAAGTAGACGGCTTGATAACTACCCCCCCATGTGTTAGGGTCAATCTCTATCCTAGTCACTCTAGCTAGGTTAGTAACGTCTAACATGAAGTAGTCGAGCCTGGAATGTCTACGGTGCGGACTAGAATAGAAGGTGTACTCCCTATTTTCCTGGTGTATAATTCTCCATGCATCATGTAATGTGAGCTCTTTAAAGCATTGTTTCACTGTGTTTACAATTTACGTGGAGTAGAAGATAAACTGTTAGAATTTTCTAGACCTGGGTTAATTGTAAGATTGAAATCTCCCCCCATGATGACAGCGCCTTTAGTCATTTCTAGGGAGATATTAGTGAGGTGCTTAAAAAAATGATCTTGTTTTAGGTTAGGAGCATATACGTTAATTAACGTGACTATAGTATTTACCAGTCTCCCAACCACTATAAGAAATCTTCCTGCTTTGTCACTATGTTTTTTAATGAGGGTAAATGGGATACCTTTTCTAATGAGGACAGCCACTCCATTAGTTTTTACTGTGTTTGAGGCAAAGTATGTATCCCCGAATTTATACGAAAAGGTCTTGGGTTCCCTGCCAAATTTAAAGTGTGTCTCCTGCAAAAAAACTATATCGCCTTTGAGGCGAGCAATATCCCTAAGGGCTATATTAAGCTTATATGGACTATTTAGACCCTTGGTATTAGCTGTAATAAAGTTTAAATTTCTAGGTGTTTGCAACATTTTAGTTTGTGACGAAGAGGATAATAGTGTCTGATATAATGATGTGGCTACTGTACCTAGCTCCGTGTTTCAGAGTCTGCGTGTGTGTCTTTAAGCTCATGGGCGTATCGGTTCTTTGCAACTTAGTCACTACCCGGGTGCATTTCTGTGTGCCAATCTGTGGAACAATTACAACAAAAAATAAACAACATACAAATACATAACAAACACAATGAAATGAACAAACAGTAATACATCAGGCGTCATCTCTCATGACACCAATACAAGGGGGGAATGCTCAGCGCAGACTCCTTAATATGTAATTATCTGAGAGTAAGTCAAACTTTAGGAGCACAGAATTAGTAGAGTTCCGCCTGATCATTAACCTTCAGCGCCCAGCGCCTTTGAATACTTTAGGGAGAGGTAGTTTCAATTAGAGTTTGTCGAAACACAAAGTCTTTCTCTCCCTGACATTTAGCGCCCTTTGTTTCATGATCAGGTCTCTCAGTATACAACAAATGTCCAGACTCTGTCGTTGTGCTGACTTAAACCATTCTTTTATAATAACCGTGGTTAGGTTGCTCTGAAATTAGGATCTATGATAAACTAACTCTCTCTACGGACGGGGGTTAGTAGGCTATGAGTCCTACGTAAGGACCCGGACACTGAATTTATGAAGATAATCCCCGGCATTTTAGTTTTAAACTACTCTTGATAAAACAGGTTTACAAGTGTTATCCATATCTAAACATGTATCAAAAATAACAAACATTACAAACATTATCACCATATGCAGTGCAAACAATATTTGGTAAGATCTCACCCAGTCTGGTAGATATTAGACAGATCAGGTCTCATAGTCCTTATTAGACTCCATTTTTGGCTCAGCGGTTTTACCGCTGCCTTTCTTGTAGTTCACTGTCGTCCATATTGAGGTTGTGGTCCTCTGCGTTGTAGGTTTGTCTGGATTAGGGCCCCTTATGACAACATTCTTGATCTGAGGAGCTTGAAATTTGATATTTAGAGCCTTGGATATCATGTCTAAGTCCTCAGGTGATTTGTAGATGTAAGACTGTCCCTCATGTGAGATCTGTAGGCTAAATGGATAGCCCCACCTGTATCTTATGGACCTCTCCTGAAATGCATTAGTGACAAAACAGACATCTTTTCGCTTCTGAACCGTGGTAGGGCTTAGATCCAAGTATACTTGAAGTGAGTGATCCATATACATGATGTTCTGTGACTTTCTGGCTTGTTGCCAAACCTTTTCCTTGTCAGTGAAGCGTAAAAATTTTAGTATAACGTCTCGTGGTGGAGAACCTGGGGAGGGCGGAGGTCTGAGGGCCCTGTGGGCTCTTTCTAATTCCAAGTCAGGGGCCTGTGGGTCTTGAAGTAGAAATTTTAAGAGGCCTTGTAGATGTTGCTGTAAATCCGCGAAAGAAATAGCCTCAGGGATGCCTCTTATCCTTAAATTATTCCGCCTCCCCCTGTTATCCAAATCTTCCACTTTGTCTTGTAGCGCTTCTATTTGAACATTGGCAATATTGGAGTACGCATTTAGGTTATCATACATCGTGCTTAGTGAGTCTTGTGAATAGGATGCAAGATCTTTTTTTTTTTTTTTAGCATTTATTTATAACCAGCAACAAGTCCAGGATCCATGATAACAAAAAACGAGAATTATTTCAGTTGTTAGACATATTATGTTAGCACCAAAGAAAAACAGAGAAAGAAAAACAATATCAAGCAAACATAAAATGCATATTACAAGTCATATACACAGTGAATTGAACTGAATTATCTATCCATTAACTCATTACTCATTGTTGGGATTTTTTAATTATTTATAAAAGGGGGTAAGAAAAAAAAAAAAAAAAAAGAAAACAAAACAAAAGGAAAAAAAAAAAAAAAGGGGGGGGGGAAGGGGAGGGGGGAAAAAAGGGGAAGGGGAAAGGGGGAGGGAAGATCCCGATTCTCTCTAACCCCCACCGCCTACCAAATACCCAGCAGAACCATCTCCGAGTTCTTAAATGGAGAGATCAAATAGTCAATTTCTCTCTCAGGGAGAATCTTAATGAACGGTGCCCATTTATCAAAGAATTTCCTTATATCTAGTTCGTTATCTATATTCGCATTTTTTTGTTCTAAAACACATTGTTTCTTTAAATGATTCCTAATTTCGGAGATGGATGGAATTGATCTCGATTTCCATTTTTTGCATATCAGGTATCTAGTAGCCAAAATAGACAAGTTTACTAGTTTCTCATTAGGCTGGCACCTATCTTCAAATTTTAGACATAGTATGACCTGGAACAGAGTCAAAGCTAATGATTCAATTTTCAGTTTATTCTTAAACCAGTATTCTAGTTTGCTCCATAAGTTTCTCAGTCTAGGGCAGTGCCAGAACATATGAATTAGGTCTGCAGCCAAGTAAGAACATTTGGGGCATTTATTAAATTCCTGATTTCGGACTCTTAGGCCCCTTTCCGGAGTAAAGTATGCCCTGTGCAAAAGTTTTAGGTGTGCATCACGCCAGTTAGAAGATAGAGTCGTTTTTATTATTTTATTTACTGATGATTGAATAGTTTTCGGTTCAATGTTACTATGTGGAATTAAGGTATTCCAAGTCAGAGCCAGATTCTCCAGAATAGAAGTGCCTCTATTGAGGCCCAACATATAATAACAGGGAGCAATGGACATAGAGCTATTTTTAGTTATTACTAGCCAATTTTCCAATTTGCCCAAAGTCCAGCTCCATCCAATTTTATGGACAAGATCAACGACATAATGCCTTATCTGCAGATACGCAAAAAAGTCTTTGTTGGACAAATTAAATTCATTCCTCAGCTCTTCAAAGGACCTGACACACTTTCTATCCTGGTCAACTAAGTAAATAACCTTATCCAATCCTTTATTGTGCCATCTCTTAAAAACCAAAGAGTCTAGACCTGGTTGGAAATTTGGGTTTCTGATCAAAGGGAGGTATTTTGATGCTATACAGCTTATTGAGAGAGATTTGGTTAGCTTAGACCAAGCTTTAAGAGGGTTCAAGATAAATTTAAGTTCTTTAATGCTTAATGGAAGATCTCTAAGCTCCAAGTGCGCCAAAGCCACTGGTGAGTACGGTTCACATATGTTAAGTTCGAGTTCATTATTTAAAACATAATTCTTGGAGGATATCCAGTCCGCTACTATGCGAGCTAGGAAACATAAATTATAGGATCTTAAATTTGGTAGTGCTAGGCCTCCCAGCTCTCTTGGTACTGCCAGTTTAGAAAGGGCTATCTTGGATCTTTTCCCCTGCCAAATAAATTGCCTAATTGATGAATTCATTGATCGTACATCTTTTTCGAAAAGAATTACTGAGACATTCTGTAGAATGTAAAGAAGCTTTGGGAGAAGTACCATTTTAAATAGAGCTGACCGACCAGATATTGAAAGTGGTAAGTTTTGCCAGGCCTTAAGCCTTTCTTTTAAGTAAACAAGCATTGGAGTTATATTTGCTTTATATAGGTCCCTCAAATTAATTGGGATGTTGATTCCTAAGTATTTCATTGATTCCGTTACCAGTCTGAAGGGTAAGTCTAAGTTACTTCTAGTGTTTTTTCTAAGCCAGACTAACTCAGATTTTGTAGCATTTACTTTATACCCTGAGAAAGCACCAAAATGATCAGTGATTTTCAGAAGCCTTGGAATATTCTGAGCTGTATTGGAGAGGTAAACAAGTAAATCGTCTGCGTATAGACCGATTTTCATTTCATGATTTTGGATTTTAATACCCTCCAAAGAGCTCCTAATCATAATTGCCAAGGGTTCTATGGCTACATCGAAAAGGAGTGGGGAGAGAGGACAGCCCTGGCGAGTGCCCCTATCCAATGCAATTGGAGAGGAAGTGTCATTGTTAATAATCAGGCGTGTATAAGAATGGTTATATAAATTCTCCACAAACTTAGGGAGATTGCCCTCAATCCCAAACTTTGATAGGGAGAAAATTATATGCTTATGGATTACTAAATCGAAGGCCTTTTCTGCGTCAATTGACAAAATGGCCAGGTCCGGGGAGTCCTCTCTCCCCTCCCCCCGAAGAGACAATCCTTGGATAAATTCCATGGTGACAAGTAATTCTCTAATTTTTGCTGAAGAGTTGCGGTTATTGAGGAAGCCGGCTTGGTCCGGGTGGATCACTCTGGATAGAATAGACTGAAGCCTAGTTGCTAAAATTGAAGAAAGAATCTTGTAGTCCGAATTTAGCAGTGCGATTGGCCTATAAGACTCTTTACGTGTAGGGTCCTTCCCCTCTTTTAAAATCAATGTAGTGAATGAAGACGAGAAAGAAGGCGTGACCTGTTTATTATTTATAAAGATATCATTGAACAAATTACCCAGATAAGGGACTATCTCTGATGATAAAATTTTGTAGAACTCATTGGGTAATCCATCCGGCCCAGCCGCCTTGTTAAGGGAAAGTTTAATGATTGTTTTTCAATTTCTTCCCTTGTGATAGGTGAATTAAGACTGTCAATTGCTTCAGAAGTGGCCGTAGGAAATGTAATTTTACTCCAAAATTCATTCGCCTTCTCTATGTCAAACTCCTTGCCAGTGTAAAGTTCTTGAAAATATTGATGGAATATATTTGAGATTTCTTCAGGCTTAGATAGATGTTTCCCATTATGCTGAATTTTGTCTATAGTAGGTTTTTTGTTCTCGTTCTTAATTAACTTAGCTAACATTTTACCAGACTTATTACCGAATCTATGCAATTTAGCTTGCAGTCTAAGCTCATTGTGAGTTTCCTGGGTTAGATAGAAAGTATCTCTTGCAGATTTGGCACGAATATATCTTGCCCAATTTAAGGGAAGTCTTTCAAGTAGATAAAGATTGTAAGAATTAATCACTGAGTTACATACTTCCTTCTCTCTTGCCTTCCTTCTCTTATTCAGTCTAGCAGAATATGCAGTAATTTCCCCTCTGAGGACTGCTTTAGCAGTTTCCCAGAAGATATCTGTGCGGTCTACATAGCTATTATTAAATTGAGCATATTCCTTAAATTTATTCCTAAGCCACTCTTTGAATTTCAGATCAGTGTAAAAATAATAGGGAAAAAAGAATCGCGGAATCTTTGATTTCGGCTGAGCAAAGTTAAGCTCGAGAGAGATAGGCCCATGGTCTGACAAAAAAATTGGCATTAACTCTGTTTTTACCTTTGCAGAGCTTAGCCGATCATCGATTAAAAACAGATCAATCCTAGATAAAGATTTATGAGCCTTAGATAGACATGTAAAGTCCTGAGTATCAGGATTTTGAGATCTCCAAATATCTCGTAAAGCAAGGATTTGTTTAATCTTATTAATCATTTTAAAATCAAGGCTATCTTTCTTTTGTTTCAAGAGCTTAGTGTCTCTTCTGAGTCTGTCTAAAGGATATTGTGGAGCCATATTGAAATCCCCCCCCAGGATTAAATGGCCTTCAGGATGCAAGATCTTTTAATAGACATGGCAGCCCACACTCCGGAGTAACCGTCAGAAAAACACGTTGATATCTGTGGAGACAATGGCGGCAAGAAAATAGCAACTCCCGCAATAGAGAAAGACCAATCATCTATATATCGGAGCCCTCAAACCTTAGATCTAAAAGCACTTAGTATCTGGACTTTTCTCTATGGCTAATATACCGAGCATAGACCTGATCCCATAGTAAGCCATGAGGATGGATTCTATGATCATGGATGCTCTAGCTATGCTGGGATGCTGCATGGATGCCCAGTTCAACAGTCTTTCCCAATGCCTATCGCTCAGATAGGAGACATTTCCTGACATATCAGAGGGAGATCCCAATAACGTATCCCCTTCGGTAGATTGCACACACCGACAGGACAAGATGGCGGATAGGATTGGACAAGATGCCTCCACATTGCCCCAGCAGTCTGATGTCACTCTCGACTCCTCCGCCACTCGCCCAGCTCCTGCCTCAGAGCGGCCGGTCGGGGCAGGAGTTGAGGTAGACATAACTGTGCTTCACCACTCTGAAGATGACCCTCCTGATCTCTGGCTCCTCACAGCCACACATCCTTTTCTCCCTAAGGAGCGGACTCGTGATGAGGAGAGAGACCGGCACCTAGATCGAGGAGTGGGGACTTGCCTCTGACCCACAATGCAGCCTAGCGGTATGTACGATGGGTCAGACTCAGAATACCTACTATACCACAAGCAGCCTCGACACCAGGGCAAATTAGATTACAATGATCTGCCTCCTTTCACTGCTTCTCAGAGACATTGCATATATGACGGCTCCTATGTGAGCTCTCTGCACCGAGGTTTGAACTTTGCTGCTAAGGTACCCTATAGAGACTTCCATAACCTCCAGGCTAAAATCTCAGATATGGTGCGTTTGCAGGAGCAGATGCTATCTGGGATAGGCTAATCACCAATAACACTTATTGACATGGAGAGGCACTGTTTTGCCTGACACCAGACTTATCTCCCTGTTCTCCAGTTTACACTAACTATTGTTTCCTGTTTTTTTGCCTGTTTGCCTTTACGGCTGGATATCCCACGCTAATTCCACACCATCAATCACCCCATCCTCCGACTACCTAGCCGGAGAGACTGGACTTGGACCAAACACTAGCTTGTCTGTTCTGGTATCCACTACACCCCCCTGTTCAATATTGTTTCTTCCTACTTTTACTACTCCTGCAGTGGGGAAAATACCGTAAACCCACCATACTATTGACAGGAGTCAACCTAGATTTATTTTTGTTATTACCTATCTCTAAAGATAATATGTTCTGCACTTACATGAGAAGCCAGCTATATGACAACTACATGTCTGACATTTGAATTGGAGCTCCCTGTTTATGTATGTTTGGATGAAAATGTTTCATGATTTGTGGTTTTTGGTTACTGATTTATCCGCCCTTGTTATTCCTATTTCCAGTATTGTAGAGGTTCTATCTTTTGCTCCATGCAGCTGTAGAGGGACTTACCCCATACTAGACTTGTTATTATCCTAAATCTCACTAATAGGCTCCTGTAGTTACAGACTACATTACTACCATAAGCCTCCCCCACATATACTTTTTAATATAGTCACCTATTGGAATTAATAGCTTTTTTTAATACAATGTCCCCTATGTGTTATAGTAGAGAATACACTTTAGAGACAATAGGGCTCCCCCTTTTTGCCTAACTCTTATAGCATTTAGCCTATTCCTAATTACCGTTTACTCTTCTTACACTATACCTTTTAGTCATAAATTAATAACACGGAGCCCTACTTATACATTTATCTCAGGCTGTTTTGTAGATTCATAGTATGCAATCCATTCATATCGGTAGACAGAAGCATATTTGCTGGTCAATCTAGAAATAGATTCATACTCTTACGGTCCTAACTTACTATATTTCCCTTTCATCTCAAACTGGGTTATCAGAATTATTTGTTTTCTTCAACATCTCTCAAGTTGTCTTCTTGATTAACCTTTCTCATGACTTTACCTGTGAGGGTTACACCTGACTATAAGATCAGTACCTAATGTTATAAATATCAACTCCTTTACAACACTAGGATATGTACTATTTACCTCTGGCATTGGCGGGTGTATCAGTACTTATGCATTTGCAGTTGACCCTACTATTTTATACCTAGGCTAATTCTGCACTATTGCTGAGGGCCACCGTAACTATTGGCTCCCCTTTCTTTCACCTAATTTATTTAGCTCCCTAGTGATGCATTGATGAAACACCACTATTAGCTTATCAGGGCTTAAAATATCATCTTCCTCAGACCCAAGTGAATATACCTCCTTTTCTCCTGCCACTACTTTTTATTACTACCTAGAGACAAGCATTATAAAATATAGGGTGTAACTACTCACAATATCTTAGCTAATTTTATGTAACATGTGCTGGTGTTTTTAGCGCTCAGTTGAATATGTGTCATGCTTACGCATTTATACTAAGTACCATATTTTTTACATTACTCTATATTTATTATACCTGTATTTGAGTGCTTGCATCAAATAACATTCAGCATACATCAGTTTTCCTTCTAGTGCACATAATCCTATCAGGAGTCACATCCCTTACTCTGTACCCAAAACCCTTAAAGATTTAAAAGCTCCCCTAGACTGATACTTTAACCGTCTCCCTCCTCCCTCCCTTATTTCTCAACTAAAGTGGCTCTGGCCCGCTGAACTTCCCCTCCCCCAAATAAAACCATTATGTTAACCCCCCCACTTTGCCCCAATTTGTACCAGGTAGATAAACTATCTTATGCTAGCTTCAGCAAAATGGGGGACTATTCTTATTTTTTCCATGTTAAAGATTATAAAACGAGGCTTCATTAGTTTATGCTTCAGTTACTTATATCTATTACACGTTAATCTCTTTTACTCCTAACTCCATATATCCCACAATATACAACCCATAACCCAGACTTATTGTTATAACCCTTGTCAGAGACTACTTTCTTACCACCTTGCTTGCCACTTTATGTAGCTCAAGCTTTCACTTACATGTATTTATCATTCTTGTGGGCTAGGAATAGTAGTTATACTGATATTTTAATGTTTTAAGATCAAGTGTACTTTCTGAGTGAGAATTGTACGGATATTTTCATCAAGTCTGATTTGTATCTGGACATATCTCTTGTTTCATTGTTGTTACCTCTTGCCTCAATAAAAAATTATAAAAAATAAAAAAAAGTTATTAACTATTTAATAATTACCTAACTAAAATAAATACAAAAGTACCTGTAAAATAAAACCTAACCTAAGTTACAATTACACCTAACACTACACTATAATTAAATAAATTAACTAAATTAAATACAATAAAATAAATTACATACAAATTAAATTATCTAAACTACAAAAACCCCCACTAAATTACAGAAAATAATAAACAAATTACAGATATTTAAACTAATTACACCTAATCTAATAGCCCTATTAAAATAAAAAGCCCCCCAAAATAAAAAAAACCCTAGCCTTAACTAAACTACCAATAGCCCTTAAAAGGGCATTTTGCAGGGCATTGCCCCAAAGTAATTAGCTCTTTTACCTGTAAAAAAAAAAATACAAACAACCCCCTAACAGTAAAACCCACCACCCACACAACCAACCCCCAAATAAAATAATATCTAAAAAAACCTAAGCTCCCCATTTCCCTGAAAAGGGCATTTGGATGGGCATTGCCCTTAAAAGGGCAGTTAGCTCTTTTACCGCCCAAAGTCCCTAACCTAAAAATAAAACCCACCCAATACACCCTTAAAAAACCTAACACTAACCCCCTGAAGATCGACTTACCGGGAGACGTCTTAATCCAAGCCGGGCAAAGTGGTCCTCCAGACGGGCAGAAGTCTTCATCCAGACGGCATATTCTATCTTCATCCATCTGGCGCGGAGCGGGTCCATTTTTAAGACATCCGACACGGAGCATCCTCTTCATCTGACGACTAACACAGAATGAAGGTACCTTTAAGTGACGTCCTCCAAGATGGCGTCCCTTAGATTCAGATTGGCTGATAGAATTCTATTAGCCAATCGGAATTAAGGTAGAAAAAATCCTATTGGCTGATGCAATCAGCCAACAGGATTGAAGTTCAATCCTATTGGCTGATCCAATCAGCCAATAGAATGCAAGCTCAATCCTATTGGCTGATTGGATCAGCCAATAGGATTGAAATTCAATCCTATTGACTGATTGCATCAGCCAATAGGATTTTTTCTACCTTAATTCCGATTGGCTAATAGAATTCTATCAGCCAATCGGAATCTAAGGAACGCCATCTTGGATGACGTCACTTAAAGGTACCTTCATTCTGTGTTAGTCGTCGGATGAAGAGGATGCTCCGCGTCGGATGTCTTGAAGATGAACCCGCTCTGCGCTGGATGGATGAAGATAGAAGATGCCGTCTGGATGAAGACTTCTGCCCATCTGGAGGACCACTTCTGACCAGCTTGGATGAAGACTTCTGTCCGTCTGGAGGACCACTTCGCCCGGCTTGGATGAAGACGTCTCCCGGTAAGTTGATCTTCAGGGGGTTAGTGTTAGTTTTTTTTTAAGGGTGTATTGGGTGGGTTCTATTTTTTAGATTAGGGTTTGGGCGGCAAAAGAGCTAACTGTCCTTTTAAGGGCAATGCCCATCCAAATGCCCTTTTCAGGGCAATGGGGAGCTTAGGTTTTTTAGCTAGTATTTTATTTTGGGGGTTGGTTGTGTGGGTGGTGGATTTTACAGTTGGGGGGTTGTTTGTATTTTTTTTTTACAGGTAAAAGAGCTGATTACTTTGGGGCAATGCCCCGCAAAAGGCCCTTTTAAGGGCTATTGGTAGTTTAGTTTAGGCTAGGGTTTTTTTTATTTTGGGGGGCTTTTTTATTTTAATAGGGCTATTAGATTAGGTGTAATTAGTTTAAATATCTGTGGTTATCAATGAGGTTTTGAATGAATACATCTGCAATAAGTTGTCCAAGGAATTATATCATAGCTGTGTTTTCGTGCATTCAAAATAACGTTATCAAAAGATGTACTAAATATGGAGTATATTTATATTAATAGGAAATGAGAGTCCAATAAATATATCTGTATAATTAGTTACTACAGATTTCACTTCCAATTACATATATGATATAAGATGGTGACTGGGAAATGCAATATATACCAGTATATTAAATTAACTGATATATTAATTAATATAACACTGAAGGTATTAAATTAAGTCCCCTCATAAAAATGTGACTTTTAAATACATCTTTTAAAATAGTAAGTAGAATTGTATTGAGTCACACACTGAATATATGTGTATTATATGTAAGCAGATATGCAATTAGAAATATGTCTAATGCTAAATCAATATACTCATATTTGGTATTGAAATACACATGCTCAGCCAAACTAAATAATACCATATCAAATTAACCAAATAGTTTACTGAGCTATAAAATATGAGTACATTAAATAAACATTTGATAAAAAAATATATATCCCTGTAATTGAGAAACAGAATATTTTAAATATGAAATAAAACTACACTCCTACTCCTGTTGCCCTCCGGTGTCCGATATTGGAATTACAGTTTGAGAAATTCAATTTAAGGAAATTGAATGGCATTACCAGTAACCTATGAGAGGTGAGCTCCGGCTCAAAGGGCGTAGCCAGATACTATTGAAATGATTAGAAAATGAAGGATTGGCTTATGATTGATATAGGCTTTCACTGTATGCAAGAGGGGACAGTCTCACTTGGTAAGAGAGAGATACACAAATTTTGGGCCAATACTTTCTCTGACTCCTGGCTGGAACACTCTCTGCGGACATGAGAGATACTCTGTGACCTGTTCCCTTGCAAAATAAGTTTTGGAAGCTGAAATTCTCAATTTTGTTATCTGGTAATGTATGTACGTTTAATTTATTTTATATATTAAATAGGCCTTAGCAAAGAAATTCTTTATAGCAGAGTATAGCTGCAGCTGTGAATTAAAAGGTATCTTATTCTTATATTTAATATGAATTAGACCAGGGTAGTAAGTGTGCTAGTGGTAAATATTATTATTAAGAAAGATGTATGTATTTTAATGTCATAAGTTATTTGTAGTTATTGTCATATATTTTAGAATGTGTTTTACTGTGGCTAAATAAGAAGTTATCTCATGCTAGATGAATTAGTATTTGTTGAATCGGTAGTATTGTGTAACAATCTTTGGGTTTAACTGAAGTATATTAGAGTATATTGGGTTAAAAATAGTAAGTTATATTTCCCTGGAAATTCCATTAGATTGTGGGAGTTAGATTTCATTGTGAGATTTTAACATAGGTGAATACAAACATTGTTAAATAAGCTATATAGATTGAATTGATTGAATTCTGGCTATTTATACATTATTCTAGTATAATTCCTGTGTGGTATTTAATAAGCGATTTTTTTGAGTTGATGTTAATTTATAGAAATATTGTGTCCATAATACTGAGGTATCTTTAATACATTTTGAGTTATGGTTAATTTATAGAAGTGTTTCGTCCATTCATGGGATAATAGACATACATATTTGTTCCTAATTAATACACTATTTTCTGCATAAATATAATCAATGTGTTTATAGAGGTTAACTGGTCAGAAATCAGGAATTAATTTTATTTGAGATAAAATATTAATGTTCATAATAATTTTATTGTCATAATTTCTAGATATCTCAATAATATTTTGGAATACACTACAGAGATTATATAACGTTTCACTAGAGTGTATTGACAAACTCTATCATATCAGAATTGATATTGCTGATGATAATTTTATGATTGATTACTAATATTCATAATTCCATTAATCAAAAATATTGTTACGTAAAAATCTATAACACACTGGAGGTTACTACTGAGATAGAATTAAATAATATTGTAACCTAGGATATATAACACGTTATGCTCCAGGTTATTGGCGTGTACGCCAGTATGCCTACTTTTAATCCTGCAGGGATTAAAAACTTATTAAAATGAAAATAATATGTTTAAAAATTAAAATGCTATAATGAAACAGAGCAGTTCATTTTACACTAGATTGTCCCTTTAAGCACTCAAATATTTGACATCAAGTGTGAAGATTAAAATATTCAAAGTAAATTATACTTACACTCTGCATACTTTTGAAGTTGAGAAAATTCTGCAGGGCTGAGATTGACCCACTTTTCTTGATTAGTCATTATGGTCATAGATATTTCAGTTACAGAGAAGACAAATGTGACACTTTGAAAGCGTAATAATTAAAATAATTTCCTAAAATTCCCAAGAGTCTTTAGTCCACAATGAAGGGATAATTAATAGTGATGGAGTCCTCTGTGAAGTCCTTGCACATATAAATTGCTGTAAAAGAAAATACAATAAAATATTTAGCAAAGACTTTTAGAACATATAATCCTGTCATTTATTGAAAATTGCATTTAATTTTTTTAATGAATTCAAGAACTAAAATATTTTAAAATATGTTCTGATGTTTTAAATGAGAAAATTTAAATAAACATGTAACATTGCAAAATAGCTGCACATATGTATTTTCATTGGTCAGATTTTTATAACGGTTTCCCAAAGTGTCATTTATGAAGTATGGAGAATAGTGGGTTTCCATATACTGTATTCTGTGGCATGCACACTTCAACACTGCATATCCTATACTATAAAAGTCCAAGTGTGTTTGTCCGAAGCTGTCATGCGCAGTAGAGACAGCACGAGGAGGGAGAGAGAGAGCGCAAAAGAGAGGGGGGAGAGAGAGAGCTCAAAAGAGAGGGAGAGAGAGCTCAAAAGAGAGGTAAAGAGTGAGAGCTCAAAAGAGAGGGGGAGAGAGAGAGCTCAAAAGAGAGAGGGAGAGAGAGAGAGCTCAAAAGAAAGGGGGAAAGAAAGTGCAAAAGAGAGGGGGAGAGAGAGAACGCAAAAGAGGGGGGAGAGAGAGCGCAAAAGAGAGGGGGGAGAGAGAGAGCGCAAAAGAGAGGTGGGAGAGAGAGAGCTCAAAAGAGAGGGGGAGAGAAAGCGCAAAAGAGAGGGGGAGAGAGAGAGAGCAAAAGAGAGGGGGAGGGAGAGAGCGCAAGGGGTGGGACCGCTGTACCCTGCAAAAAATGGCCCGTCTGAACGGGCTTTAGGACTAGTTATTTATAAGCAACTGGATATTAAGGAGAGAGGTTTGTACAGATCTCAATATTTACAAAGTTGGGATATGAGCAATATGCAATTGATAACATTAAAAGTTCATTAAACTGAAAATTTAATTTAATAGAGTCCTAGATTATAAGTGGACCTTAAAAACGTTAGCGCAATTGTGCGCTAACATTCCTCTAGCACAATAAAAAGCTCTTCCATTTTTGCACTGATATTACAAGTAGAGAATTATTATTTATAGCTCAAGCAATAGTATAGGGCTTGCTGTCTTCTGCTAGGCTGGGTGCGCTAGATCACTTACATAATAGACTGATATTGGATTGTGCCGTAAATTTCATGTTGTATATCACTCAATCTCTAAACCAATAGTGCGCTACGCCAATGATGTAAAAGTAGTGGAGTTCTTCATGAAATGTTATTCTAGACTATTAACAATAATGGTTTACTAAAGGGGGGGTAGTTATCAAGCCGTCAACCTCAAATACGCTGGAATTCCGCAGCATATTTGTGGCGAGGCTGATTCGCCTTAGTTATCAAAGGCTAGAGACTGGCAAAAGTAGAATTTTGTGACGTAAACTTCGATCCGCCGGACTCAGTCCGACACAGATCGATTCTTACGTCACTCCAGATGTTCCGCACACGAGTGCGGCACAATCTGACTACTTTTGCTAGTTATCAAAAAACTAGCAGGTACGCTCGGCACTTTTCCGGCCCAGCGTACCTGGTTTTCAATCCGTCACCCTGGAGGCGGCGGATCAAATAGGAATCAATGGGAGTCTGACCATAGCGAAAGTACAAGTTCGCTGCTGCCAGACATCCCATTGATTCCTATGGGAGCTGGCTGCACCTAACACCCTAACATGTACCTCGAGTCTAAACACCACTAATCTGTCCCCCTTACACCGCCGCAACTAAATAAATGTATTAACCCCTAAACCGCCGCTCCCGGAGCCCACCACAAGCTACTCTATACATATTAACCCCTAAACCGCCGCTCCCGGAGCCCACCGCAACTATAATAAGTGTATTAACCCCTAAACCGCCGATCCCGGAGCCCACCGCAAGCTACTCTATACCTATTAACCCCTAAACCGTCGCTCCCTGACCCTGCCGCAACCTATATTAAATTTATTAACCCCTATCCTGCCCCCCCTACACCGTCGCCACCTATAATAAATTTATTAACCCCTATCCTGCCCCCCACTACACCGCGGCCACTGTAATAAAATTATTAACCCCTAAACCTAAGTCTAACACTAACCCTAACACCCCCCTAACTTAAATATTAATTAAATAAATCTAAATAATATTTCTATTATTAACTAAGTTAATCCTATTTAAAACTAAATACACAACCTATAAAATAAACCCTAATATAGCTACAATGTAATTAATAATTACATTGTAGCTATCTTAGGATTTATATTTATTTTACAGGTAACTTTGTATTTATTTTAGCTAGTTAGAATAGTTATTAAATAGTTATTAACTATTTAATAACTACCTAGCTAAAAGAAATACAAAATTACCTGTAAAATAAATCCTAACCTAAGTTACAATTAAACCTAACACTACACTATCATTAAATAAATTAAATAAACTACCTACAAATAACTACAATTAAATACAATTACATAAACTAACTAAAGTACAAAAAAAAAAAAGTTACAAACATTTAAAAAAATATTACAACAATTTTAAGCTACTTGCACCTAATCTAAGCCCCCTAATAAAATAACAAACCCCCCCAAAATAAAAAAATGCCCTACCCTATTCTACATTAAAAAAGTTCAAAGCTCTTTTACCTTACCAGCCCTTAAAAGGGCCTTTTGTGGGGGCATGCCCCAAAGAGTTCAGCTCTTTTGCCTGTAAAAGAAAAATACAACCCCCCCAACATTAAAACCCACCACCCACATACCCCTAATCTAACCCAAACCCCCCTTAAAATAACCTAACACTAATCCCCTGAAGATCATCCTACCTTTAGTCGTCTTCACTCAGCCGAGCCACCGATGGAACTGAAGAGGACATCCGGACCGGCAGAAGTGATCATCCAAGGGGGCTGAAGAAATCTTCCATCCGATGAAGTGATCCTCCAAGCGGCGCTGAAGAAATCTTCCATCCGGGCGATGTCATCTTCCAAGACGCGCTGAAGAAGTCTTCTATCCGGACGAGGTCATCTTCGAAGTCGGGTCTTGAATCTTCATCCCGCCGACGCGGAACATCCTTCTTTCCCGACGGACTACCGATGAATGAAGGCTCCTTTAAGGGACGTCATCCAAGATGGCATCCCTTCAATTCCGATTGGCTGATAGGATTCTATCAGCCAATCGGAATTAAGGTAGGAAAAATCTGATTGGCTGATGGAATCAGCCAATCAGATTCAAGTTCAATCCGATTGGCTGATCCAATCAGACAATCAGATTGAGCTCGCATTCTATTGGCTGATCGGAACAGCCAATAGAATGCAAACTCAATCTGATTGGCTGATTGGATCAGCCAATCGGATTGAACTTGAATCTGATTGGCTGATTCCATCAGCCAATCAGATTTTTCCTACCTTAATTCCAATTGGCTGATAGAATCCTATCAGCCAATCGGAATTGAAGGGACGCCATCTTGGATGACGTCCCTTAAAGGAGCCTTCATTCGTCGGTAGTCCGTCGGGAAAGAAGGATGTTCCGCGTCGGCGGGATGAAGATTCAAGACCCGGCTTCGAAGATGACCTCGCCCGGATAGAAGACTTCTTCAGCGCCTCTTGGAAGATGACCTCGCCCGGATGGAAGATTTCTTCAGCGCCGCTTGGAGGATCACTTCATCGGATGGAAGATTTCTTCAGCGCCGCTTGGAGGATCACTTCATCGGATGGAAGATTTCTTCAGCGCCGCTTGGAGGATCACTTCATCGGATGGAAGATTTCTTCAGCGCCCCTTGGATGATCACTTCTGCCGGTTCTGATGTCCTCTTCAGTTCCATCGGTGGCTCGGCTGAGTGAAGACGACTAATGGTAGGATGATCTTCAGGGGATTAGTGTTAGGTTATTTTAAGGGGGTTTGGGTTAGATTAGGGGTATGTGGGTGGTGGGTTTTAATGTTGGGGGGGGTTGTATTTTTCTTTTACAGGCAAAAGAGCAGTTTTCTTTGGGGCATGCCCCCACAAAAGGCCCTTTTAAGGGCTGGTAAGGTAAAAGAGCGTTGAACTTTTTTAATGTAGAATAGGGTAGGGCATTTTTTTATTTTGGGGGGGTTTGTTATTTTATTAGGGTGCTTAGATTAGGTGTAAGTAGCTTAAAATTGTTGTAATATTTTTTTAAATGTTTGTAACTTATTTTTTTTATTTTTTGTAACAGCTTTTTTTATTTTTTGTACTTTAGTTAGTTTATGTAATTGTATTTAATTGTAGTTATTTGTAGGTAGTTTATTTAATGAATTTAATGATAGTGTAGTGTTAGGTTTAATTGTAACTTAGGTTAGGATTTATTTTACAGGTAATTTTGTATTTCTTTTAGCTAGGTAGTTATTAAATAGTTAATAACTATTTAATAACTATTCTAACTAGCTAAAATAAATACAAAGTTACCTGTAAAATAAATATAAATCCTAAGATAGCTACAATGTAATTATTAATTACATTGTAGCTATCTTAGGATTTATTTTACAGGTAAGTATTTAGTTTTAAATAGGAATAATTTATTAAAGTATAGTGTAGTGTTAGGTGTAATTGTAACTTAGGTTAGTTTTTATTTTACAGGTAAATTTCTATTTATTTTAGCTAGGTAAGCTATTAAATAGTTAATAACTATTTAATAGCTATTGTACCTAGTTAAAATAAATTGAAAGGTGCCTGTAAAATAAAAATAAATCCTAAGATAGCTACAATATAATTATTATTTATATTGTAGCTATATTATGGTTTATTTTATAGGTAAGTATTTAGTTTTAAATAGGATTAACTTAGTTAATAATAGAAATATTATTTAGATTTATTTAATTAATATTTAAGTTAGGGGGGTGTTAGGGTTAGTGTTAGACTTAGGTTTAGGGGTTAATAATTTTATTACAGTGGCGGCGGTGTAGTGGGGGGCAGGATAGGGGTTAATAAATTTATTATAGGTGGCGACGGTGTAGGGGGGGCAGGATAGGGGTTAATAAATTTAATATAGGTTGCGGCGGGTTCAGGGAGCGGCGGTTTAGGGGTTAAACTATTTATTTAGTTGCGGCGATGTGCGGGATCAGCAGGATAGGGGTTAATAACTTTATTATAGAGGGCGACGGTATAGGGGGGGCAGGATAGGGGTTACTAGGTATAATGTAGGTGTCAGCGGTGTCCGGGAGCGGCGGTTTAGGGGTTAATACATTTATAAGACTTGCGGCGGGGTCTAGGAGCGGCGGTTTAGGGGTTAATACATTTATAAGACTTGCGGCAGGGTCTAGGAGCGGCGCTTTAGGGGTTAGTAACTTTATTTAGTTGCGGGGTGCTCCGGGGGCGCCGGTATAGGGGGTGGAACAGTGTAGTTTAGTGTGGGTGCTTAGTGACAGGCTAGCAAGAAAGCTGTAAAAAAGCTGAAGAGCAGCGAGATTGGATGAGTGATAACTTTCACAGTCCGCTGCTCATCGCCCTGCGGCTTTTTGACAGCTTTATTTGATAACTTAGGCGTATTTTTTCAGGTCCGCGGCGGCGATGTGAGGCAAGCTTAGGCGGGCGTATTGGGCCGGCGAATTCAGGAAAGTTGACACGTTGGTAACTACCCCCCAAGGTCTTAATAAGTGCTACATTTTATGGCAATATTTTCAAGTGCAACATTTAGTTTACCACTTGTAATACGAGAGCAGTGAACACACTAATAGGGCTCTCTGCACTAACCAATAAATGTTTTAGTCATATTAAGGTGCTTTGGTTAAAATGTTTAACCATCCACTTGTAATACCAAATTGTTCTTAGCGCAACACTGCAACACACTAACTGTCTTTCTAATATTTCATCCTGGATGTCCTCTCACTACCTTAAAGGGCTACTAAACCCAAAATCTTTCTTTCATGATTCAGATATTGATTACACATTTAAACAACATTACAATTTACTTCTATTATTTATTTTGCTTCATTTTTTAGATATCCTCAATTGAAGTAAAAGCAATGCACATGGGTAAGCCAATCACACGGGGCTTCTATGTGCAGCAACCAATCAGCAGCTACTGAGCATATCTAGATATGCTTTTCAGCAAAGAATATCAAGAGAATAAAACAAATTAGATAATAGAAGTAAATAAGAAAGATGTTTACAATTGCATTCTCTTTCTAAATCATGAAAGAAAAAAATGTGGGTTTCATGTCCCTTTAAGCTAAATCTCTCCAAAACTGAGCTTCTTATTTCAAGCACTCCTTAAAGGGACAGCCAAGTCCAAAAAAAACTCTCATGATTCAGATAGGGCATGTAAATTTAAATAACTTTCCAATTTACCTTTATCACCAATTTTCCTTTGTTCACTTGGTATTCTTTGTTGAAAGCTAAACCTAGGAGGTTCATATGCTAATTTCTTAGACCTTGAAGACTGCCTCTAATCTGAATGCATTTTGACCACTAGATGGCATTAGTTCATGTGTTTCATATAGATAACATTGAGCTCATGCACATAAAGTGACCTAGGGGTAAGCACTGATTGGCTAAAATGCAAGTGTGTCAAAAGAACTGAGATAAGGGGGTAGTTTGCAGAAGCTTAGATACAAGGTAATAACAGAGGTAAACGTGTATTATTATAACTGTGTTGATTATGCAAAACTGGGGAATGGGTAATAAAGGGATTATCTTTCTTTTTAAACAACGAGATTTCTGGTGTTGACTGTCCCTTTAAAGACTCTATTGTTCAGAGATGCATACAATATACCCCAACAATAAATACACTGTAACATTTTCTTATCTTAGTTCCTCTCCTCCTATTGCAATCCCCTATTGCATTCCCCTTGAACCCCCTTAGAATGTAAGTCCATGTACATGCCCAGCCGCTTTGTGGATCACCTTCATGAGACCAACATATTTAAATATTCATGGTAAAATAACTTTGCATTGCATAATCATTATTTACCTTTCCTATAGTTTAAATCTAAAAATTGTAGTTTTTCCACTCCCCTAGATAAGCTGTAGTGTGTTCAATGGAATTCAGTGCCCTGATCCACCCTAATGCTGCACAGTGATTTGTTGATATATACAACAGCTCATTAATATGTGTTTCTAATTGGCCACAGCAGAGAATGCCAGGCAAACACCATTAAAGAGACTTTTCAGTAAGTTTACTCCTAAACTGTCATATAATGTTGAATGTGCTAACAAAATAAAACTATTAAATGCTTTATTTATTTGTTATGCATCTCTTTTGTAATACAATGATCAATTTCTAAAGCAGATCTAAAAAATATCTTTAATGTCCCTTTAAAGGGACATTTTACTCAAACATTTTCTCCCCTTTAATCTGTTCCCAATGATCCACTTTACCTGCTGGAGTGTATTCAATTGCTTACAAGTATTTCCATTTGAAATAGTTGATTTAGCCCACCTATGCTGTGTTACCGCATTTTCTAGGATTGATTGCCCATTGAAAAAGGTGTCAGACAAACACCAAAATGTATGGGACATGGAGTTTTAAACTTTTGCAATAAAGCTGACTTTTTAATCTTCGTAAAAAGCAGTGAGTGCTGCATTTATTCTGACTCTGCTTTGAGATATATATATATATATATATATATATATATATATATATATATAGAGAGAGAGAGAGAGAGAGAGAGAGAGAGAGAGTTAATGTAAATATGTATCTATACCTATATAGCTAAATGACTAGATATATAGGTATATACAGATATATAGACATATGCATTTACAATACAAATAACATTTTCCTGTATGTGAAGAACATTAGAATGTTAAATATTTGCAGTAAATACACAATAAACACATAAAATATTATTATGGAATTATTATTTAGACACATATTTATTTATTATAGACCTTTGCAGTCAAATAAATGGCCATATATCATATTTTCTTTAATATTTATATTAATAATTTTTATCCGATAGTGTTTCTATGAGTGTAACCGTATATGTTAATGTACTTATGTTGTGTTTGGTACAATTTTTTTATTATCCGTAACCTTTAACGCAATGTTTTCAGTCATTTACTTTTAACTTGTAATACGGGTGCAAATTAATGTGTCCGTGATATTCTTATATTGTGTGTGCTAACATTATTGCACTACTTTTAATCTAGCCCTGAATGTTTGTATCTTTAACAAATTAGGATCATACTTAGGGATGGGTGAATGTGTTTATATCCAAATTTGAATGTTAGAACGAATGTTATTGTAGAAATTCACATTCGAATTCAAATATTACATTTATAAAACAATTGTAGACTAGAAACACTATTTTGAATGTCACATTCAAATCGAATATCACATTTGAATCGAATGTCACATTCAAATTAGAATATTACATTTATAAAAAACAGTATTAGACTAGAAATACTATTTCGAATTCGAATGTCACATTCGAATCGAATATCACATTTGAATCGAATATCACATTTAAAACACAGTATTAGACTAGAAATACTATTTCAAATTCGAATGTGACATGCGAATTCGAATGTAACATTCAAATTCGAATATTACATTTATTAAACACAGTTGTAGACTAGAAATACTATTTCAAATTTGAATGTCACATTCAAATTCGAATGTCACATTCAAATTTGAATATTACATTTCGAAATTGAATGAATACATAGCTAAACATTCTATAATTCAAACAAATATTTTCGAATTTTATTGAAAAATTCGAAAAACGAAAATTTGAAAATAGAATGTTAGAATGTTATATAAACATTCAAAATTCGATTCGAACGAACGAATGTATCAAAATTGGTTTTAAATTTTGAATTTTTAGAAACATTCGCCCATCCCTAATCATACTTTGCACATTTTTGTTTGCCTTTTAAAATTTGCAGTGCAATCTTTATTGCTTCCATGTGGAATATATCTTGCAGTTTCAGAAAGTGGGTTGGACAGAGACACTTCGTGGCTGGACAGAGTCACTCCTTAGCTGATCAGGGATGTATCTTGTTCTGTAACAGGGCATTTCCTGGGAGTTTCTGAAGTTTTCTTATAGCCTGCAAAACATTCTCTAAGCCTTTTATACCTCACTGATTTATCTTCTCAGTTGTAGGCAGGTGAAGTTTGTTCAGAATTCACAATACACCTATGTAACCGAAAAAAATGAGTACTAACTAAGAAGCAAATGCAGGTTAAACTGAAGTAAAAACATCGCAATTAAATGTGTATTTGCTTGAAAATGGGAATTTAGTGCCAGGTGCTCCCCTGTTAATCTAACTCTTCCCTGTGCGATTCTCTGCCTACGCTACTTTCTATGGCCTAGATTTAGAGTTCGGCGGTAGCCGTCAAAACCAGCGTTAGAGGCTCCTAACGCTGGTTTTGGCCGCCCGCTGGTATTTGGAGTCAGTGATTAAAGGGTCTAACGCTCACTTTACAGCCGCGACTTTTCCATACCGCAGATCCCCCTACGCCATTTGCGTAGCCTATCTTTTCAATGGGATCTTTCTAACGCTGGTATTTAGAGTCGTTTCTGCAGTGAGCGTTAGAGCTCTAACGACAAGATTCCAGCCGCCTGAAAAAAGCAGGAGTTAAGAGCTTTCTGGCTAACGCCGGTTTCTAAAGCTCTTAACTACTGTACCCTAAACTACACTAACACCCATAAACTACCTATGTACCCCTAAACCGAGGTCCCCCCACATCGCCGCCACTCGATTAAAATTTTTAACCCCTAATCTGCCGACCGCCACCTACGTTATACTTATGTACCCCTAATCTGCTGCCCCTAACCCCGCCGACCCCTATATTATATTTATTAACCCCTAACTTGCCCCACACAACGTCGCCGCAAGCTACTTAAAATAATTAACCCCTAATCTTCCGACCGCAAATCGCCGCCACCTACGTTATCCCTATGTACCCCTAATCTTCTGCCCCTAACATCGCCGACCCCTATGTTATATTTATTAACCCCTAATCTGCCCCCCACAACGTCGCCGACACCTACCTACACTTATTAACCCCTAATCTGCCGAGCGGACCTGAGCGCTACTATAATAAAGTTATTAACCCCTAATCCGCCTCACTAACCCTATCATAAATAGTATTAACCCCTAATCTGCCCTCCCTAACATCGCCGACACCTACCTTCAATTATTAACCCCTAATCTGCCGACCGGAGCTCACCGCTACTATAATAAATGTATTAACCCCTAAAGCTAAGTCTAACCCTAACACTAACACCCCCCTAAGTTAAATATAATTTTTATCTAACGAAATAAATTAACTCTTATTAAATAAATGATTCCTATTTAAAGCTAAATACTTACCTGTAAAATAAATCCTAATATAGCTACAATATAAATTACATTTATATTATAGCTATTTTAGGATTAATATTTATTTTACAGGTAACTTTGTATTTATTTTAACCAGGTACAATAGCTATTAAATAGTTAAGAACTATTTAATAGTTACCTAGTTAAAATAATTACAAATTTACCTGTAAAATAAATCCTAACCTAAGATATAATTAAACCTAACACTACCCTATCAATAAAATAATTAAATAAACTACCTACAATTACCTACAATTAACCTAACACTACACTATCAATAAATTAATTAAACACAATTGCTACAAATAAATACAATTAAATAAACTATCTAAAGTACAAAAAATAAAAAAGAACTAAGTTACAGAAAATAAAAAAATATTTACAAACATAAGAAAAATATTACAACAATTTTAAACTAATTACACCTACTCTAAGCCCCCTAATAAAATAACAAAGACCCCCAAAATAAAAAATTCCCTACCCTATTCTAAATTTAAAAAGTTACAAGCTCTTTTACCTTACCAGCCCTGAACAGGGCCCTTTGCGGGGCATGCCCCAAGAAGTTCAGCTCTTTTGCCTGTAAAAGAAAACATACAATACCCCCCCCCCAACATTACAACCCACCACCCACATACCCCTAATCTAACCCAAACCCCCCTTAAATAAACCTAACACTAAGCCCCTGATGATCTTCCTACCTTGTCTTCACCATGCCAGGTTCACCGATCCGTCCTGGCTCCAAGATCTTCATCCAACCCAAGCGGGGGCTAGACATCCACTGAAGAAGTCCAGAAGAGGGTCCAAAGTCTTCCTCCTATCCGGCAAGAAGAGGACATCCGGACCGGCAAACATCTTCTCCAAGCGGCATCTTCTATGTTCTTCCATCCGATGACGACCGGCTCCATCTTGAAGACCTCCAGCGCGGATCCATCCTCTTCTTCCGACGACTAGACGACGAATGACGGTTCCTTTAAGGGACGTCATCCAAGATGGCGTCCCTCGAATTCCGATTGGCTGATAGGATTCTATCAGCCAATCGGAATTAAGGTAGGAATTTTCTGATTGGCTGATGGAATCAGCCAATCAGAATCAAGTTCAATCCGATTGGCTGATCCAATCAGCCAATCAGATTGAGCTCGCATTCTATTGGCTGTTCCGATCAGCCAATAGAATGCGAGCTCAATCTGATTGGCTGATCCAATCAGCCAATCGGATTGAACTTGATTCTGATTGGCTGATTCCATCAGCCAATCAGAAAATTCCTACCTTAATTCCGATTGGCTGATAGAATCCTATCAGCCAATCGGAATTCGAGGGACGCCATCTTGGATGACGTCCCTTAAAGGAACCGTCATTCGTCGTCTAGTCGTCGGAAGAAGAGGATGGATCCGCGCTGGAGGTCTTCAAGATGGAGCCGGTCGTCATCGGATGGAAGAACATAGAAGATGCCGCTTGGAGAAGATGTTTGCCGGTCCGGATGTCCTCTTCTTGCCGGATAGGAGGAAGACTTTGGACCCTCTTCTGGACTTCTTCAGTGGATGTCTAGCCCCCGCTTGGGTTGGATGAAGATCTTGGAGCCAGGACGGATCGGTGAACCTGGCATGGTGAAGACAAGGTAGGAAGATCATCAGGGGCTTAGTGTTAGGTTTATTTAAGGGGGGTTTGGGTTAGATTAGGGGTATGTGGGTGGTGGGTTGTAATGTTGGGGGGGGGGGTATTGTATGTTTTCTTTTACAGGCAAAAGAGCTGAACTTCTTGGGGCATGCCCCGCAAAGGGCCCTGTTCAGGGCTGGTAAGGTAAAAGAGCTTGTAACTTTTTAAATTTAGAATAGGGTAGGGAATTTTTTATTTTGGGGGTCTTTGTTATTTTATTAGGGGGCTTAGAGTAGGTGTAATTAGTTTAAAATTGTTGTAATATTTTTCTTATGTTTGTAAATATTTTTTTATTTTATGTAACTTAGTTCTTTTTTATTTTTTGTACTTTAGATAGTTTATTTAATTGTATTTATTTGTAGCAATTGTGTTTAATTAATTTATTGATAGTGTAGTGTTAGGTTAATTGTAGGTAATTGTAGGTAGTTTATTTAATTATTTTATTGATAGGGTAGTGTTAGGTTTAATTATATCTTAGGTTAGGATTTATTTTACAGGTAAATTTGTAATTATTTTAACTAGGTAACTATTAAATAGTTCTTAACTATTTAATAGCTATTGTACCTGGTTAAAATAAATACAAAGTTACCTGTAAAATAAATATTAATCCTAAAATAGCTATAATATAAATGTAATTTATATTGTAGCTATATTAGGATTTATTTTACAGGTAAGTATTTAGCTTTAAATAGGAATCATTTATTTAATAAGAGTTAATTTATTTCGTTAGATAAAAATTATATTTAACTTAGGGGGGTGTTAGTGTTAGGGTTAGACTTAGCTTTAGGGGTTAATACATTTATTAGAATAGCGGTGAGCTCCGGTCGGCAGATTAGGGGTTAATAATTGAAGGTAGCTGTCGGCGATGTTAGGGAGGGCAGATTAGGGGTTAATACTATTTATGATAGGGTTAGTGAGGCGGATTAGGGGTTAATAACTTTATTATAGTAGCGCTCAGGTCCGCTCGGCAGATTAGGGGTTAATAAGTGTAGGTAGGTGTCGGCGACGTTGTGGGGGGCAGATTAGGGGTTAATAAATATAACATAGGGGTCGGCGATGTTAGGGCAGCAGATTAGGGGTACATAGGGATAACGTAGGTGGCGGCGGTTTACGGAGCGGCAGATTAGGGGTTAAAAGTGTAATGCAGGGGTCAGCGATAGCGGGGGCGGCAGATTAGGGGTTAATAAGTGTAAGGCTAGGGGTGTTTAGACTCGGGGTACATGTTAGAGTGTTAGGTGCAGACGTAGGAAGTGTTTCCCCATAGGAAACAATGGGGCTGCGTTAGGAGCTGAACGCTGCTTTTTTGCAGGTGTTAGGTTTTTTTTCAGCTCAAACAGCCCCATTGTTTCCTATGGGAGAATCGTGCACGAGCACGTTTTTGAGGCCGGCCGCGTCCGTAAGCAACTCTGGTATCGAGAGTTGTATTTGCGTTAAAAATGCTCTACGCTCCTTTTTTGGAGCCTAACGCAGCATTTGTTTGAACTCTCGATACCAGAGTTAAATTTATGGTGCGGCCAGAAAAAAACCCGCGGAGCGTTAACAGCCCTTTTACCGCCAAACTCCAAATCTAGCCGTATGGGAGCCAGCTCTCATATCGTTTGCATAATGAATACATTTCAAGCTGAAGAGTGTTTGAGGGCACTAGTAATCTAAGACTCTTGGTATGTGATAGATAACAAGAATACTCTATATTCCCTTTATTATTTGAACTATTTACAATGAACTGGCCCTACAAGTCTGTACTAGACAAATGTGTTTAATGTAACATTATGATCTCTGAGGCTCAAATCTGGTATTCCAACTCAGAATTTCAGTTACTACAAATAAAAACTATTGAAACAGCAAAAAATATTAATATTCTATTTCACTAAATAAGTCCCTGCAACTCTACAGCAGACATTTACTTGATAACTGAAATAGAGAAAGTTGAAAAATAGTTATCTATCTTTATTCTATGTGTATTGCAATTAAATCCATTACAAAAATATTTGTAAAGGGCTTGATTTATCAAGCAGCAGATGTTGCTTTGGAGCCCTTGTGGAGGGATTGCCTAAATTAAAAAGCTGCAGTTATCCAACCTCAGACAGACCCTGCTGCCTTGTGACTGGTTGCACAAGAGCAGGGGACATGCAATGTTAAATGTGGTCAGTTGACTGCTTACCATGATCACGGGTGGACAGATTCTCTAGTTGGGAACCTGTTCCATCTGTGATTTGATAATAAGGGGACAAAGCTTCATTGGATAATGGCAATGCAGGCATATTAAACCTATAAAGAGAAAAGTTATAATGACATGCATGCAGAAAATAATCTTTCTACTCTAAGGCAGGTCATGCCTTCACACTCCTGATAATGTCAGAATCCCATAAGGTACGGTCAGGATCACATAAGCTCTGTTCATGCTAAAATGCAAACTGCACAACAGGGATGCCGCTGGGACTTCCATCGCTGTTTCTTGCCTGGGATAGAACCAGGGACTCCAGGTTTAGAGTCCAGCTTGCTCTGTTTGTGTCAGTAGAGGATGTTTAATTGCAGGGAACTGTGCAAGAATATTATCATCAGCAAGTGTGTCTCCCAGCTCCACCATCTCTGGATGCAAACTAATTAGGAAAGTGCTCTCTGACTATATATTAAGCAGCATATTCCTTTACTCCTTGCTCTGGCATTGTAGTCTTTCTTGTGTTTTTGTTCCTGGTTCATGTCTTTTGCTAAATTTCCTGCTTGTGACCTTGCAATCGTTTGGATGCTTGCTGTCTGCCTTTGCATTTTGGACTTTGCTGACCTTGTCTCTGCATTTGAGACAGTTAGTACTTTTGCTTAGACTTTCCCTGTTGCAGTTTCCCAGTGCAAGTACCTTATTGTCTGCTGTGCCTATGTTTTTGTCCTGTCTCCAGCAATGCATTTGTCTGCTGCTGCTTGCAGCCTGTATTCAGCACCCTGGTGCTCCTTGCTTGGCCCAGAAATGGGCACTCCCTTTTGCTTGGCCCAGAAGCTGGTGATACAGTCCTTGGCCCTGAATTAGGCACTTCAGAACTTGGTGCTTGCCTGTCTCAATTTGCACCTGAACACCAGTTATACTGGTTTGTACAGTTTGCTCCAGTGAACATTTGCCTGCACTTGTTTCCTGTTTCCCAGGAATTCTTAAAACACCCCACAATGTTTGTCATTACCACCTCTTGTGGAAGTTTATTCCTATAGAGAAATGTTTCCGCAAATTAGCCCTGAATCTACTACCCTTCAGCTTGAGATCAAGGGGCTGATTTATCAATGTCTGGCGGACATTATCCACAGCGTTAGAAGAGGCGTATGAGTTAAGGAGCAGCGGTCTTAAGACCGCTGCTTCTTAACTCCTATTTCCGGCGATCCTGAAGGCTCGTGCGGAAACAGCTGCATTGGGACCGATTCGGGCCATGATAAATTGGCCCTCAAGACTGCTTGAAAAATACTCACAGCCTCAGCTTTACTAAGCCCCTTAATATAGTTGAAAGTTATTACTTTCTATCACTAACAGACATTTACACTGACAAAAATTTGATTTGGAAGAATTGTTCATCAAGAAAAAAAGATAGTATGCTTACCTGATAATTTAATTTATTTCATGGTGGTGAGAGTCCATGATCCATTACTCATGGGAATTACTCTTCTCTACCAACAGGGAGGAGGCAAATATTTCCAAACCCCAAGAGCTATATAAAACCCCTCCCACCTCACAATTACCTCAGTCTAACATATAGCCAAGCAAGTGAGGTAAGGGTGGGGTCTTGTGGACTCTCACCACCATTAGTCTATCCCATTAAAGGGATAGACTAGTCAAATTAAACTTTCATGTTTCAGGTAGAGCAACTTTTTAATGTACTCCTACTATCAATTGTTCTTCATTCTCTTTGTATCTTTATTTGAAAAAGCAAGAATGTAAGCTTAGGAGCCAACCCATTTTTGCTTCAGCCCCTGGGTAGCACTTGCTGATTAGTGTCTAAATGTAGCCACAATAAGTAAGCGTTACCCAGGTGCTGAACCATTAATGGGCCGGCTGTTAAGCTTACATTCTTGCTTTTTCAAATGAAGCTACCAAGAGAACAAAGAAAAATTGATAAGAGGAGTAAATTAGAAAGTTGCTTAAAATTGCATGCTCTGTCTGAATCATCAAAGTTTCGTTTTTACTAGACTATCCCTTTAATTTCTTTCATGATGGTGAGAGCCAACAAGACCCTACCCTTTTTGGGGCACAGAGTTCCAGAACAATTATTGGCAACCTCTCCTCCCGAGGATCCTAAACCCCCTGTGCTGTCAGAGACCCCTAAACAGCTCCCCAACCTGAAAGACTTGCATCTTTAGTGATCACAATCCAGGTAGAATGAGCAATAAAAGCCCCCTGAATAATAAACTCTGATGATCCAGCCACCAAGTTAGATACTGAATTGTATGATTCAGATAAAGCATGCAATTTTAAGCAAATTTCTAATTTACTCCTATTATCAATTTTTCTTCGTTCTCTTGCTATGTTTAGGCTAGATTATGAGTTTTGCGGTAAGAGCTGCTCGGTGCTAACTTGCAAATTTTTGCCACTGCTCACCTCCCTATAGCGCTGCTATTACAGGTTTATATAAACCCGACGTTAGCAGGCAATAAGTGAGCGTAGAGCAAAACTGAGCTCCATACCGCCAGGGCCGCCATCAGGGGGTGACAGGGGTGACTCCTGTCAGGGGCCCAATGAGCCAGGGGGGCCCCAGGAGGCAAGAACTAAAAAAAAAAAAATTTTTTTTTTTTTTTTTTTTTTTTTAATTTGGGCAGCCACCAGTGGGTACTACAGCAGAGTGCTAATTGAGCATGGGAAATGTTATAACACAGAGTAAAGTATTATCATTTGAGAGGGTTTCTTAGTGTGTACTAAACCACTATGCATAGTGTGAGACAGACTTGGCACTTTGTACAGTGTGTGCCTGAGTCAGACGGCAGATCACTTTCATTTGCAGAGGAGGTAGGACTTATTTAGCAAATGTTTTTTATTTCTTTGTGCAATTTTGGATTGTAACTTCAGTGTGGTAGTAGTTGTTTGGTTGGGCTAGGGGTCCATAAAAACAAATTTTTTTTAGCAGCAGTGTATTTATGATTATTTGACAATATTGTAGAAATTCTATATTTAAAACCATGCAGAAATGTTTCCTCCTCAATACACAAATGGTAGATGCCCTTTTGGCAGATTTGCATTTTATATTATATATATATATATATATATATATATATATATATATATATATATATATATATATATATATATATAAATAAATAAATATATATTACATTCCAGTTTACTGCCCCTTTATGCATCAACTTTCCAGATGCAAGGAGGCATTTTATCTAAGATTTTTACATCTGCATAAAATTTTATACTCTCAGACTAAGATTGCTCAGTGTTTGAAATGAGACAGGTTAACTTAAAACTGTTCAGTTTACACTACAGCTGACTTAATTTTGAAATACATACCAACAAGCCCAAATCCTGCATTTAACCAGATCTAATGGTATGAGTACCACAGCTTATGGTCCCACCAAGACCATATAGAGTACAGCATTTTCAAAATCCATAAGTACAGCTGACAAATGGGAAAATTTGTACACTATATTTGAAGTGGTGCTCTAGGTTGGGGAAAATGGGGAAAAAACAAACAAACATATGTCAACTTTTTAAAGGTACTTTTCTTCATCTAGCCATCTACCCAGCTCATTAATGTACAATTTTGAATTCACAGAATTATTTTTGTTTGCACATTTACAAATATGATTATTTAAAAAGTGATCTCTTAATTTCTAAAAAAAAATATATCATGCATGTCACACACTGTTGATTTAGGGGATGCAAGGTGCATAAATGTTTCCTCCTGTGAGGGTTTCTGTGGGTGTCTGTGTTTATGTCTTTGTGCTTTGGTTTGTGTCTCTATGAGTGTGTATGTATTTTTTATCTGTGGGTCTCTCTGTGAGGGTGGGTGTGTATGTCTTTGTGCATTTTCTGTGGATGTCTGTGAGGGTGTGTGCATATGTCTTTGAGCTTTTTCTGTGGGTGTCTCTGGGAGGGTGTGTGTATGTTTGTCTTTGTGCATTTTCTCTGGATGCCTCTGTGAGGGTGGGTGTGTATGTCTGTGCTTTCTGTGGATGTCTCTGTGAGGGTGTGTGTATGGATGTATGTATGTATGTATGTATGTCTGTGTTTTCTGTGGATGTCTCTGTGAGGGTGTGTGTTTTATGTGGGTGTCTCTGTGAGGATGTGTGTATGTCTTTGTGTGTTTTCTGTGGATGTGTCAGTGAAAGTGTGTGTATGTATGTCTTTCTGTGTTTTTTATGTGGTTGTCTCTCTGTGTGTGTATGTCTTTGTGTGTTTTCTGTGGGTGTCTCTGTGTGTGTGTGTATGTCTTTGTGTGTTTTCTGAGGCTGTCTCTGTCGGTCTTTCCTTGGTTGTATGTGCAAGTTTGAGTTTGTGTGTGTGTCTCCATTGTCTGTTCATTTTTAGGACATTTTGACCTTACTACTAATTAGTCACATCTTTCTACAGACTTTGAGACTAACAAGACCTTTCCGGAAGTAACCAATCCACCATTTAACCTTTAAATTATTGTTTAGGCAGTTCAGGGCCCGTCCTTTCAGCCACTGCATGCTATTGTCGTAATTTAGTTGTCATCTTCCTTTACAAAAAGATAATCAGAACTCCATATTTTGTTTTCTAAATCTCGTTTTTTTACAAAACTGTAGTTTACCTCATTACTTGTCAGGCCAATGTAAACAAGTGCTAAGTGTCTGTTTGGGTGTCTGTGTCTGAGTGTGTTTCTTTGCGTGTCTGCTAGAGTGTCTATATGTGAATCCTTATGTGTGAGTGTGTTTCAGTGTATGAGTGTGTCTGTGTGTGTGTATGTTACTACCTTTACAACATTTTCAAGTTTAAATAGACAAGAATAAAGTGCATATACGTTTTAGTCACTTGGTCAAAAATTTCACATGTCAAAGTAGGGGGGGGGGGGGGCCCTGATCAATGGTTGAGTCAGGGGCCCCAAAATTTCTAGTGGCGGCCGTGCATAACGCACTCCAAAACCAGTGCTGCTTTGAGCTGGTTTTACGTGCTCGTGCACGATTTCCCCATAGACATCAATGGGGAGACCCGGCTAAAAAAAAAAAGCCTAACACCTGCAATAAAGGAGCGTAAAGTTCCTTAACGCAGCCCCATTGATTCCTATAGGGAAACAAAATTTATGTTTACATCTAACATAAACCTTGAGTCTAAACACCCCTAATCTGCCGCCCCCGACATCGCTGCCACCTACATTACACTTATTAGCCCCTAATCTGCCGCCCCCAATATTGCCGCCACCTACATTATACTTATTAACCCCTAATCTGCCGCCCCCGACAGCGCTGCCACCTACATTACACTTATTAGCCCCTAATCTGCCGCCCCCAATGTTGCCGCCACATACATTATACTTATTCACCCCTAATCTGCCGCCCCCAACGTCGCCGCCACCTACATACACTTATTAACCCCTAATCTGCCGCCCCCAACATTGCCGCTACATACATACACTTATTAACCGCTAATCTGCCGTCCCTAACATTGCCGCCCCCTACCTACATTTATTAACCCCTAAGTCTAACCCTAACCCCCACTAACTTTAATGTAATTAAAATAAATCTAAATAAAACCTACTATTAATAACTAAATAATTCCTATTTAAAACTAAATACTTACCTGTAAAATAAACCCTAAGCTAGCTACAATATAACTAATAGTTACATTGTATCTATCTTAGGTTTTATTTTTATTTCACAGCTAAGTTTGTATTTATTTTAACTAGGCAGACTAGTTAGTAAATAGTTATTAACTATTTATTAACTACCTAGCTAAAATAAATACAAATTTACCTGTAAAATAAAACCTAACCTGAGTTACACTAAAACCTAACCTTACAATACAATTAAATAAATTACATTTATTAAATACAATTAACTAAATTACAAAAAACAAACAAACACTAAATTACACAAATAAAAAAGAAATTATAAAATATTTTAACTAATTACACCTAATCTAATAGCTCTATCAAAATAAAAAGAGCCCCCCAAACATAAAAAACCCTAACCTAAACTAAATTGCCAATAGCCCTTAAAAGGGCCTTTTATTGGGCATTGCCCCAGCTCTTTTACCTGTAAAAAAAAAATACAAACACCCCCCAACATTAAAACCCACCACCCACACAACCAAACCCCCAAATAAAAACCTACCTAAAAAAACTAAGCTCCCCATTGCCCTAAAAAGGGAATTTGTATGGGCATTGCCCTTAAAAGGGCATTTAGGTCTTTTCAGCCCAAACCATAAGCTAAAAATAAAACCCACCCAATAAACCCTTAAAAAAACCTAACACTAATCCCCCTAAGATCCACTTACAGTTTTTTTACAGTTCCAATCAGCCAATAGAATGCAAGCTCAATCCTATTGGCTGATTGGATCAGCCAATAGGATTGAAGCTCAATCCTATTGGCTGATTGTAATAGGATTTTTCCACCTTTAATTCCGATTGGCTGATATAATTAAATCAGCTCATTGGAATTCAAGGGACGCCATATTGGATTGCATCACCGTTGGAAGAAGAGGATACTCCGCGTCGGATGTCTTGAAGATGGAGCCGCTCCACGCTGGATGGATGGAGATAGAAGACGCCGTCTGGATGAAGACTTCTGCCAGCTTGGATGAAGTCTTCGGCCCACTTGGATGAAGACTTCTGCCGGCTTTGCTGAGGACTTCTGCCGCTTCATTGAGGATGGATGTCGGGTCTTCAAAAACTGTAAGTAAATCTTCGGGGGTTAGTGTTAGGTTTTTTAAACATTTGAGTGCTAAGCACTTTCCCACCTGGGTGCTAAGATTTTTGAAAGTTTTTTTTCCAAAAGACTTACACTTTTAGAAAGGTTAGGCGAATACCTTTCCAATGGTGGGTTTTAGGGGTATGTAGCTGCTTAGATGCCTGAGATACAGGCTTCTAAGCAGCATGCCCCCTGCTCCTATACTTAACATTGTTAAGTATAAATAAAGTTGCGCGGTGACGTCACCACGCAAAACGGGAAGCCCCGGTGATGCCTATCACTCTGGGGGAGGGAGCCTCCACATCTCCCTCAAGGTGGGAGAGTGCTCATGACGGCTCTGAGCCGTCATTAAAACCAGAGTGAGAAACTCTGTGATGGCTCAGAGCCGTCATTAGCACTCAAGGGGTTAAGGGTTTATTGGGTGGGTTTTATTTTTAAAAAATAGATATGAAGCACAGCGCTTAAAACTCTGCCCACCTAGCCTATCTGGAATTACTATCTCCTTCCTAGGTAGTTATTTTAATAATGTTAAATTTAATGTATTCAGATGGCACTGAAAAGCTGTGGGTTTTATTAATAATAATAGCAAATTATTATTTTCATGCTAACTTTTAGTCCGCTTTTAAAAATACCTTTATGATAATAAACTTTTATTGAATCTTGTTTTAGATGTTATATAAAAATAGGGAAAATATTCCTTTAAACCAATTTAACTTTCCTGAATAATACATTTATTTCAACGGGATTCCTCTTATAATTGTTTAGAAATTAAACCATGTGTTTAAAAATAAATTTATTTTCAAATATGTAATTATACACAAAAGAAATAAAATACATTCAATACAAGCGTTTCATATCCATTCTCTCTTTCAAATTACAATTATTCCAATTGTGATTAACTCAATCAATTTCACATTAACATATATAGTGATACAACATAAGATTCATACTATAAGAAGCCAATTTATCTACAGCCTTATAAAATCATGGGCTCGCTACCAGTACCGTGTTGTTAGCCCCTCTCTTAATTTTCAATGAGCTTGTCCGGCAATGAAAAAAGCCACTCCTTACAATTTAATGATAATTTTTAAGGTAAAGTCTATAAGCCTTCTCCACACTGGGGGGCACTCTTACCTCACATCTCGACCAAAGATTTCTCTGGGGTGTGAGCTATGATAATTCTCCTCCAGTTTACTGCCGCACCGATGTGCTCCCCTCATCCGTGTCCTCCACGCTGTGCGTGTGACATCACCCGGTTACCTGATGATACTTGCGCAAGTATGGGATATCCTATGGTTCCTTGATCCGGCTTGTCAAATCCACTCTGCTCTTAAGTACAGAGTATCAGAGTTAACGGAACTTCTTCACCAGTTATCCTTTAACTGGCTCAATGGTCTGTTACTTTTGTAAGCTTGCAAGGTCTGTAAATTAGATCCTTCTTATGGCAGATTCACAGTTTTTACACGTTTCACCCCTCTCAAGGGCTTTATCAAGTTACCTTGTCTGGCAATCCGCTCACTTAAAAACCCCTTGGCCACAGGTGATTAGCTAATTAGTTTCTCATTTCCTTTCCACGCTACTAGTCCAATAAGCAAGGAAAGAGGGATCCACATGTCTTCACTTACTGCTCAAAGTGTCATTCAATAGTTACCTTGTATAAGCTTCTCATAATCAGTATATAAAAACTATTTGTGGGGGCGGAGCTTGGCCACACAGGGAGATGGCCGACTGATTTGATAGCTCCTAGGCTCCGCTATACAGACCAAATAAATACGGCCAAGCTAATAAACAGACACAGCCCAATATAACTGTTATTGAGGAGCCCAAACACCAGGGACCAATATCGCTAACAGAGCAGCACGAAATATTGCAAATTACCCTACCGGGATCTGAGAATCTGCATCGGGAGTGGAGCAGCACATAAAGCCTGAGGCACCGCCGAGTAATAGAGGATCGCTCAGAGCGGAGGTGAGTGAGCCTGCTGCATACACGCAGACAAAGTGCCGCAAACAGGGCTAGCAAGCTGGGTCCATAACAAGTGAGGACCAATAGCAGAGAATGGGCACGGCAGCTCAGGGGCTTACACAGCATTTACCTAAGCGCTAAAGCGCGCACAAAACAGAGGCAAGATAAAAGTATAAAAAATAAATATAAAAGGGAGCAAAGACTAAGGCACACTACCAAAGCGATCACCCCTGGGCATGAAAGTGAAAAATTTAATAGAAAGGGGCTGTAAACATTAAAGCACCACCCAGGGATATAATCCTGAAATTGCTAAACTACAAAGATAAGGAAGACATTCTCAGACACGCAAGACAAAAACAAAAAATAATGCATGCAGGAAACCACATCCAGGTCTTCGCAGACCTAAACCCCACAACGCTGCAGAAAAGAAGAGAGCTACAGTTCATAACATCAGTCCTCAGGGAGCAGAATATACAATACAGATGAGGATTCCCGGTGAGCATTATAGCAACAAAAGGAGGCACCACAGTAGTTTACAAAAATTTGGATGACTTGCCCCACTTTAATGAGACGCTAAGGATCAATATACCAGATCCAGAAGAAGGACAAAGCAACATAGGAGAACACTACAAACCAAGGAATAAGCAGAAGGGCTTGCAAAGTGCAGACAAAGATCCTCAAGAAGCAGCCTCTGCAGAGAACTAGCTGGCCTCCACATCAGATGGGCTGTTTCGACATTACAAAATGATGTGAAGAAAGAAACAGGTCGTATGTTAAAATAATTTACTTAAATGACATTTAGTTATAGGTCTGGTAGCGGGGATACTACCCCCTGAATAGAACTTGTTTTACAGTGTTTAGAGTATAACCGCTGACTGTTATTTGTGTTAGAACGTTCATTGCAAAAGACTGAGTAGGTCATAATATAAATTGTATTTTAGAGGCGCGAGATAACACCTTAAAAGCATTACAGATTATCTTATATGCCAAATCAAATAATATCCCAATGGTTATAGTCTCTACAGATGCGGAAAAAGCATTTGACCGGGTAAATTGGCAATTCCTAAAAGCACTATTGCAAAAAATGAAATTCGGTTCTAAATTTTTAACTCAAATTTTTTCATTATATTCGCATCCCACGGCTAAAGTAAAAGTAAATGGTCTCCTATCAGACAGCCTACACATAGGGAACGGTACGAGGCAGGGGTGCCCACTCTCCCCTCTGCTCTTTGCACTGACAATAGAGGCATTGGCACAGAGGATAAGACTCGACACGCAGATAACGAGGGTCACAGTGGGTGACAAGGAATACAAACTAGCATTATATGCGGACGATGTCATGCTTCTGCTGACAAATGTAGAAAAATCTTTACCAAAAGCTCTAGAATTGTTTCAGGAATTTGGCCAGGTGTCCAACTTCCTAGTTAATATCACTAAGTCTGAAATAATGAACGTGACATACGAAGAGACAGCGTTAGAGCGGTTACTACCTGATTGTCACTTAAAAAGGCAAAATCAAAAATTAAAATACCTAGGTATATAGTTAGCGGCAGATACAAAAACGGTCTTTAAAGCAAATTATGAAAAACTTGAAGAGGAACTATCAGCAGACCTATCTAGCTGGAAAAATAAATCCATATAGTGGATAGGCCGAATCAATGTAATAAAAATGAACGCCCTCCCGAGGATACATTATTTACTTCAGACAACACCAATACATTTACCAACCACATACATAAGTAAGATACAGTCACTAATGGAACAATTTATATGGCAGGGCATCAGACCAAGGATAGCGAAGCAAACAATGTACCTGCCTAGAGACAGAGGAGGTTTAGGGGTCCCAAATATCCAGACACACAAGACGGCAGTAACCTTACATAGATTAGTGGACTGGTGCACAAATAACACACACAAACAATGGGTACAATTGGACAGACAAATACTAGGCTTAAATAACGCAGGAATAGCAGCCTGGACTCCCCGCAAACAGAGACCAGAGACGATCCAAAATTACCCGATAATGACAGAATTTTTCACGACATGGGATGGTTTGATAGCCACCTCTACAAACATATCAGGCATATACTCCCGATGCTCCCGATCAGTAACAACAAAACATTTCCGTGGAATATTAAAGACACTTATGCTGAGCAAGGCAACCACATAAAAACTAGAGTCATCGCAACACTGTTACAAAATAGTGAGAAGAGGAACTTAGAGGAAACTGTAGAAAGTCACCTGGAAATAGGTTTGAATTGGTTCTCACACGCACAGCTGAGACACTTCATAGACACCAACCCACACAAAAGACAGCTAACAAGACAACTCATGCCATTTGAGAGCTTATGTTGCCAGAATGTTACAACAAGACACGCAATATCCATACTGTACAAACAACTGCTAGTAGAAGATGATCAACCAACGTACACTAAAGCATGGGAAATAGAGTTGGGCATTAACATTGACAATGCAGATTGGGGTAAAGCCTTCCTAGCTACCAAAAAATCATCAATATCCACAAGGGTATTAGAAACAAATTACAAATTCTTAACAAGGTGGTACCTCACCCCAATCAGACTTCACAAAATCTACAAGACAACAAGTAAAATGTGCTGGAGAGGGTGCAGTGAAATAGGAACTCCAACACATATATGGTGGAAATGTGACAGACTAGAAACATACTGGGTGGAGATAATAAAACAAATGACAGACATAGCGGGGACACAGATACCTAATGACCCGTTAATCCTCTTCTACATAGCACTCCCCAAACTGACAGATAGGGTGACAAAAACATTGCTGGTACTGCTCATCAATAGCGCTAAAATACTGATCCCGAGACATTGGAAATCTACCACGGTCCCCACAGTGACAGAATGGAGGGCACAGGTAGCTCACTTACTGACAATGGAAAGGTATCACCACCTAAGGGCAGGCACAGTGGAAACATATGAATTAATGATGCTGAAATGGAAACAGCATAACACAGATATGGACCAAACGGGTAGGGGACAGGCTGTAACAAGATAAGACTAAACAGACTGAGCTGGACAACAGAACAGGAGAAAGGAGGCAGAGATAGGGTGAGACATTCTCTCAATATGTAGATCTCACACTTTAAACACCTAATAGGGAAACATTAGTTATACACTGACAGAACCTGGCAAAACCACACTACTATTACAGCTATGTCAATACTTGAGACCTCAGAGAGGTCGAATCTGAACTATCAGAGGTCAAGACAGAAGACATTTGACACTGTTAATAACCCCCATGGGAATGAAAAGGATAGGGGCATATGAGTAAATGAGCAGCAATGATCAATGTTAGAACTAGATGAAAGTCATATGTTTTTGTGTTGACGATGAAAAGCAATGTATACATTTCGTTTATGTTGTCAAGAACCTATTTTGTTTTAATAAAAACTATTTGTATAAAAAATGCATATTATTTATCAATTAAAATATGGCTTTTTTATGTCTGGTTTCTATAATTCTAACTTGTGAACAAATTTATAACAATTTTAAAATTACATAATATAAATCCTCAAACCCTATTAAAAGACACCTTTATAATTTATTACAAAAAATATTACAAATAAAAATATTTCTAATTTCTAAAGAATTATTACTAAAGCTCAATGCCTAGTATAAACCTATAACTTCAATGCTACAAAATTTGTTTCTATAAAACTTTTAACCAATTATTTATAATAGAATAACTCCAAATTTTATTTAAAGGGACCAACCTTCATTATGTGTACAAACTTATATGAAAAATTTCTCTATTACATTTTTTTTTCTATTTTTAAATTTTATTTAAAGGGACCAACCTACATTATGTGTACAAACTTATATGAAAAATTTCTTCTATTAAAAAAGATAGGGTTATTTTTTCACTCTTACACAAAAAAAGGACCTAATTCTAATTCGGAATTTAGACCATTAGGATGGAGGGTGTTAAAATTGTAAATAATCTCCGCCTCTTTTCTTAAAATCTTATTTTCATAATTACCTCCCCTCCACTTACTATGTCCTTTACACAGACCCCAATATTTGAGGTCCTTTACATTATTTTTATGTTCCTCTCTAAAATGTTGATAAAGGTGAGTTTCCAGATTCCCTTTTTCTATATTCCAGAGATGCTCATGTATCCTATCACTGAGCATTCTCGTTGTTTCACCTACATAGATCAAATTGCACAAGCATTGTAACATGTACACAATACCTTTACTACTACACCTGATAGTTTCCTTAATATTATACTCCTTGTCTGAACCAGGTATCTTAACACTCTTCTTTTTGACCCCATGTCTACATGCTTTAAAAGTCACACATGGAAAAAAGCCTCTCACCTCTTTCCCCCAAAGATCTCTATCTTTATTCTTCTTGACTGCTTTTTTTCTCTTGAACTCACTAGGTGCCAGTAATGTTTTAAAATTGTTTGTCTTCCTATAGACCATTCTTGGGTATGGTGGCAATTTATCCCCAATTATAGGATCATTTTTTAGCAAATGCCAGTGTTTCTTAATAATTTTCCTCATTTTGCCATCACTGTATTCTGTTATAAATGGTACAGCATACTTATCATTTATTTGAGTGTCTTTCCTTTTATACTGTAATAGTGAATTCCTATCCATATTTCTTCAAAATCATTCATTTTTGTGCAATTCTTACGAATTCTTAAACACTGCCCTAAAGGTATATTCTCCTTCCATTTGTAGTAGTGACAACTTTTGGCATGGATATAGTTGTTTAAATCTGTAGGTTTAAAATGTGTTTTTGTAACCAACTCTTTATTGTCCACTGATATATCCAAATCCAAAAATGTTAACCTCTCCTTACTCATAGTGTAAGTAAATGACAGGCCCCTATCATTATTATTCATCATACAGAATAGTTCTTTTAGACCTTCTACACTACCTCTCCAGATGATAATAATATCATCTATATACCTTTTAAACAGCGTGTTGGACCCGGACGAGGTGAGCACATCGGTGCGGCAGTAAACAGGAGAATTATCGTAGCTCACACCCCAGAGAAACCTTTGGTCGAGAGGTGAGGTAAGAGAGCCCCCAGGGTGGAGAAGGCTTATAGACTTTACCTTAAAAATTATCATCGGTAAATTGTAAGGAGAGGCTTTTCTCATAGCTGGACAAGCTCATTGAAAATTAAGAGAGGGGCTAACAACATGGTACTGGTAACGAGCCCATGATTTATTGGGACAATTATTGTATATAACACAACATTGCAACTACAGCTTATTATAAGAATACTGCTTCAACTTGAGGGTTTAAAACACCCTGTCTTTTTTATTAATATTTTTTAATAAAGGCTGTAGATACATTGGCTTCTTATAGTATGAATCTTATGTTGTATCACTATATATGTTAATGTGAAATTGATTGAGTTAATCGTGATTGGAATAATTGTAAGTTGAAAGAGAGAATGGATGTGAAACGTTTGTATTGAATGTATTTTATTTATTTTGTGTATAATTAAATATTTGAAAATAAATTTATTTTTAAACACATGGTTTTATTTCTAAACAATTATAAGAGGAATCCAGTTGAAATAAAGGTATTATTCAGGAAAGTTACATTGGTTTAAAGGAATATTTCCCTATTTTTATATAACATCTAAAACAAGATTCAATAAAAGTTTATTATCATAAAGGTATTTTTAAAAGCGGACTAAAGGTTAGCATGAAAATAATAATTTGCTATTTTTATTAATAAAACCCACAGTTTTTCAGTGCCATCTGAATACATTAAATTAATAACTACCTAGGAAGGCAGAGTTAGGCTAGGTGGGCAGAGTTTTAAGCTCTGTGCTTCATATCTATTTTTTAAATTAGTTTACTTTTTCTTCCAAGAAGTGTCAGCAGCTAAACTATTGCAATATGGATATATTTTCTTATAGAGACAAATTACTTTCAGAGCTATCTAATAAAGAGCTCCAGAGACAAGAAGAAGGTTTAAATACAATAGATACCATTAAATTGGTAGGTGAGTTAGAAAAGGTCCTGAATAAGGAATTAAGACAAAAGATGGGGCTAATTTTTTTAGATCGTTATCTAGACCAAGGTATTATCCCAAGGGGTCTAAAACTAAAGAAAACTTGTACATTCGAACTCAGTGAAAACCTGCAAACAGAATGGGATGAAATTTTAAAAGAAGCTTCTAAGGGGTTAATTAAAGTCATTAAAAAATCCAGAAATGAAATTTTAGAACAGATAAATAACGAGATTGTAGAAATTAAGGGAAAATTGGAAATTGTGAAGGAGGATCAGGCTCTGAAAGATAAACAAAGGGTAATTATTGATAGATTAGAAAACACTAAAAAAGAAATACTAATCACTAAATGTAAAAAATTAGAAAGGGACACAAATGAGATAACTAGTACAAATATAACCATTGAGGAAGAAAATACCACTAGAAATCCAGATACCCAGACCACAAAAAATAGGGCTTGGGAACAGGTTAATAGGAGACAGGATTTTCAAAAAAGATCCTTTAACCAGAGAGAGGTTCGTCCGAGATATCACTATAATAATTATGGTAACAGAAATCAGAGTTGGGGATATCATAATCATGAGGGGGGTTACCATCAATATAATAGGAGTAATAACTATCATTGGAGGGGTAACCATTATCCAAACACATTCAGAAATGAGAACCAATTTAGAAGAAATGAAAGAGAAGGCCCACATTATGAAATTAATTACCAACAGAATAGAAGGAAAGATAGAAGGTGGGAGAATAAACAAAGGGTAATACCCACACACAATAGATTTAATCCTCTAAGTAGCATAAATGAGAGTCAACTTGAACTAACAAAGGAAGAGAGGAATTTTTTAGGTCAGAGCCCTCCAAGGGAGGGACCATCAAAAAAGATAAAAGAACAGGGAAAGGAAGAAAAAACACCAAGATTAAGAAAAAGACCAATAGAGGAGTCCGAGGAGGAAAGAGAAAGAATGGAAGCAAAAAGGCAGAAATAGAGATTTTAAGTAGAGGAATTTTCAACCTAAGTACTAAAGAACTAAGTAAAGATGAGGAGAAAGTCCTAAAATTAGGCCTATCATTTGCCCCTTCCAGACCTATGAATAAATTTGAAACCCATATCAATGTGAAAAAATATGAAAGGAATCTGACCCTGAAGCATTTTTTTCTAAAAAACCACTAGAAAGGTGTGTTACGGTTGGTAATGTTGATAGAAAGGAAGACAAATATAAACATACTTCTCTTAAATTAAGGTCCAATTTTTATCTAAAAGGCGAGAGAGGGAGTAATCTTGAAACTTTTGAGAAGATGGTGTTGTCTGATCTAAGAAAGATTAACCATACAGGGAAACAATTGCACAACCTAAAGAAAAAAGAAAAAGAGATCCTTAAGGAACTCCAGAGTGACAATGATATCACTATAAAGATGGCAGATAAGGTAGGAGGAGTCGTTATTATGGACAGTGAGAAATACAGGTTAGAAGCGGAGAGATTACTAAATGATAAAAAAACCTATAGAAAACTAGAATTAGATCCAACTAAGAAGTGTGTAGCTAAATTATTGAGGATATTGAATAAAGGTAAGGACAAGGGCATTCTTACAGATAATAGAGTTTTTGTATATTAAGCCTGAATTTCCCACGATACCAATCTTTTACTTTTTACCTTAAGTGCACAAGAGTATCATAAACCCACCAGGAAGACCCATAGTCTCAGGGATAGGGTCCCTTACGGCCAACTTGTCAGAATATGTGGATAAATTCTTGCAGAAGTATGTAGTGGAACTTGATTCATATCAAAGGATAACTGGTGAAGAAGTTCTGTTAACTCTGCGTACTCTGTACTTAAGAGCAGAGTGGATTTGACAAGCCGAATCAAAGAACCATAGGATATCCCATACTTGCGCAAGTATCATCAGGTAACCGGGTGACATCACATATACAGCGTGAAGGACCCGGACGAGGGGAGCACATCGGTGCGGCAGTAAACAGGAGGAGAATCATCGTAGCTCACACCCCAGAGAAACCTTTGGTTGAGAGGTGAGGTAAGAGAGCCCCCAGGGTGGAGAAGGCTTACAGACTTTACCTTAAAAATTATCATCAGTAAATTGTAAGGAGAGGCTTTTCTCATAGCCGGACAAGCTCATTGAAAATTAAGAGAGGTGCTAACAACACGGTACTGGTAGTGAGCCCATGATTTATTGGGACAATTATTGTATATAACACAACATCGCAACTACAGCTTATCATAAGAATACTGCTTCAACTTGAGGGTTTAAAACACCCGGTCTTTTTTATTAATATTTTTTTTAACAAAGGTTGTAGATAAATTGGCTTCTTATAGTATGAATATGAATCTTATGTTGTATCACTATATATGTTAATGTGAAATTGATTGAGTTAATCGCGATTGGAATAATTGTAAGTTGAAGGAGAGAATGGATGTGAAACGTTTGTATTGAATGTATTTTATCTATTTTGTGTATAATTACATATTTGAAAATAAATTTATTTTTAAACACATGGTTTAATTTTTAAACAATTATAAGAGGAAGCCCGTTGAAATAAAGGTATTATTCAGGAAAGTTACATTGGTTTAAAGGAATATTTTCCCTATTTTTATATAACATCTAAAACAAGATTCAATAAAAGTTTATTATCATAAAGTATTTTTAAAAGCGGACCAAAGGAATAGCATAAAAATAACAATTTGGGTTTTATTTTTAGCTTAGTGTTTGGGCTGAAAAATAGCTAAATGCCCTTTTCAGTGCAATCGGGAGTTTAGGTTTTTTAGGTAGGTTTTTATTTGGGGGGTTTGGTTGTGTGGGTGGTGGGTTTTACTGTTGGGGGAGTGTTTGTATTTGGGGCAATGCCCTGCAAAAGTCCCTTTTTTAGTGCTATTGGCAGTTTAGTTTAGGCTAGGGTTTTTTTATTTTGGGGGGGGGGCTTTTTAATTTTGATAGGGTTATTAGATTAGGTGTAATTATTTAAAATATTTGATAATTTCTTTTTCATTTTGTGTAATTTAGTGGGGTTTTTTTGTAATTTAGTTAATTGTATTTAATAAATGTAATTTATTTAATTGTATTGTAAGGTTAGGTTTTAGTGTAACTCAGGATAGGTTTTATTTTACAGGTAAATTTGTATTCATTTTAGCTAGGTAGTTAACTATTAGTTATATTGTAGCTATCTTAGGGATTATTTTACAGGTAAGTATTTAGTTTTAAATAGGAATTATTTAGTTAATGATAGTAGATTTATTTTAATTATATTAAAATTAGTGTGTGTTAGGATTAGATTTAGGGTTAGGTTTAGGGGTTTATAACTTTAGTATAGTGGCGGCAATTTTGGGGGCAGCAGATTAGGGGTTATTAACAGTAATGTAGCTTGAGGCGATGTTAGGGAGAGCAGATTAGGGGTTAATAATATTTAACCAGTGTTTGTGATGTGGGAGTACGGCGGTTTAGGGGTTAATATGTTTAGTCTAGTGGCGGCGATGTCCGGAGCGGCAGATTAGGGGGTTAATAATTTTATTATTTGCAATGCGGGAGGGCCTTGGTTTAGGGGTTAATAGGTAGTTTATGGGTGTTAGTGTACTTTTTAGCACTTTAGTTATGAGTTTTATGTTACTGAGTTGTAACATAAAAGCCATAGCTACTGACTTTAAGTTTACGGTATGGATCTTGAGGGTATAGGGTGTACCGCTCACTTTTTGGCCTCCCAGGCAAACTCGTAATACTGGCGCAAAGGAAGTCCCATTGAAAAAGGACTTTTGGAAAGCTGCGGTAGTTACGTTGCATTACGGCCAAAAAAGTGTGCGGTGTAGCTAAACCTGCAAGACTCGTAATACCAGCGGTAGTGAAAAAGAGCCATAATGATGCTTTTTCACTCATACCGCAAAACTCGTAATCTAGCCGTTTATTTGTAAAGCAAGAATGTAAGTTTAGGAGCCGGCCATTTTTGGTTCAGTACCTGGATTGCACTTGTTGATTGGTGGCTAAAAGCTTAGATTCTGGTTTTTCAAATAAAGATAGCAAGAGAACTAAGAAAAATTGATAATAGGAGTGAATTAGAAAGTTGCTTTAATTTGCATGCTCTATCTGAATCATGAAAGAAAAAAATTGGGTTTAGTATCTCTTTAAGTAGTAAGTGTAAACATTGAAATAATCTATGCAAACATTTTTGAGTTTCCATTATAACTTATTTTTGCTATTCAGCTGTAACTGCTACAAACCCTTAAAATGTAATTAAACCAATTCAGTCATTTTGACTCTTCCTAAACACTGACAAAACTGTCACAATGATCTTTGGAACGGTACCTAACTTACACAAACTACAAAATTCCCATCTACGCATTAAAACAAAATCAAATGGCACACTGACCGCAGTCCACTCTTTCAAATACTTGGGTATGTTGTTAGACCCCAATCTATCTTTTGGCCTCCACATAGAAAAACTTGCATCTAATCTCTATCCAAAACTAGGTGCCCTGTACAGAAACAAATCCTGCCTCAGCCCTACAGTAAAGGTAAGGATTGTACAGCAAATGCTGATGCCAATCATGGATTATGGAGATGTAGTATATGCACCTGCACCGCAAACTCACCTTAATAACCTCAGTACGCTGTATAACTCGTTCTGCCGCTTTGTGCTATAATGTAACTACAGGACCCACCATTGTGACATGCTAAAAGAACTAAACTGGCTGTCGCTGGAATCCAGACACAACCTCCATCTTTCCAGTCTTGTGTTTAAGAGCTTTTCTGGGAAGCTCCCACCCTACCTGAGCAAAATGCTCTCCCCGGCTGTTCCCACCTCCCATAACCTCCGATCCAGTACCAGCACATTATTTAGTCTGCCTCCATACAAAAAGAAAGCAGCTCGATCCTCCTTTTCCTACAGAGCGTCACAATTATGGAACGACCTCCCGCACACTTTAAAACCTTCCCCAAGTCTAAAATCCTTTAAGAGATCCCTCTCTGCATATCTCAAAACAGAATGCACCTGTCATGGTTGATTATATATTTCCTACCTGTTCTATGTTAAATTTTGCATATATTATGTATTAATATTGTTTTTGTATTTTATTGTACCCTATTGTATCAATGCAATGTTTTGTGGACCCAGGACATACTTGAAAATGAGAGAAATCTCAATGTATCCTTCCTGGTAAAATATTTTATAAATATTTTCTAAATAAAATTTTGGGATATTTACCACATAACAAAAGGCCACAAGCAACTGCTATCATGTCTAAAATCCAGATGACTGAACAGATTGTTTAAGGATGTTGATAAGCTAAAGTGCTTATCTTACCCCCTCACACACACAAACCTTTTTAAGAAAATGGTAAAACATTTTTTTCTGTGGAACTGCACACATAAACAAAAATAATGTTATTTTGGGCATATAGATTGAAAGATTTTTCAAGTTGGCTAATGACTGAACACCTGAAGCTGTTTTTTTTCCGGATAGCTATGTACAGTGGGAAGAAGAAATATTTATGAAATGCATTTTATAAGTCATTTTATTATTTCTGTAAGAGGAATGGTGTGATATTGTATTAATAAACTTTATTGATCCTTGACATTTGTCTTAGTTTACGTTCTTAGTGATTGAACCGTACATAATTTATTCAATTGATATGCAGTTGGGTAGTTTATTTATTATTATGATGGGTATTAAATATCAAATCATCATATTCTTTGTATTGAGTAATCTATTAAACTATTGTTTTACTTAAAAATGTAATTTTTTCCCAAAAACTCTATGGGGTATATTTATTAAGCAGCATATGCTGCTTTTTCTGCGCGAGCCTTCAGGCTTCCCGGAAACACAAGTTAAGAAGCAGCGCTCCTTAACTCACCCACCACCTCTGAAGTGGTGAACTGCAATCATCCCGATCGGATACGATCGGGATGATTGACACCCCCTGCTAGTGGCCGATTGGCCATGAATGTGTAGGGGGCGGCATTGCACAAGCTACAGCGGATCATGTCCGCCTGACTTTCGATAAATCTACCCCTAAAAATTAAGATTTTTTTTCCAAGCCACATTTGGTTTAAATATGTTAGTTAAGAGGATAACTATATATATATATATATATATATATATATATATATATATATATATATATATATAAAAATAATAATAATGCGCCTTTTATACTATTGCCAACATTGTTGTATTGTATATTAAAATTAACAAATATTTTTTGGATGGCCACTGAGTGCTAGTAGAACTATGCAGAAGTTCCCGTAATGTGCTTTGAACCCCATGCTGATCACAGTGAAACAAAAGGGCTCTCATTAGGTTCTAGATCGCTTTTACTGAACATGCAGAGGTGGCCCACTGAGTACAAAGGTCTTCAGGAAAGCATTATGAGCATTAGAGTTTGCTTGGGTAATAACGTTTAAAATCATTGATGGGGAAATCTGTGTGTGATAATGGTCACCTAGAAAGGTAATGTTGCATGTGAGGTATGTCTATCTCTTGATCCATACATGGTTGACAATGGCTAATAACACTGCTCAACAATGACTTGAAAATACTTCCAATTAATTTCAGCACGCAAAAAATGAATATGACATTTAAATCCCTCACTTAGCTCTCGGTTCTGAGATATAACACATTTATAATGATTTAGGGTATGGGTATAGAGTAAAGGGCGTGGTGCGACTAGCATCCTAGTAAGGATCCTGGCAAACCTGATTATAAGAATAATTAATCACTTTAGGCTTTGTTTTGTTTATTGTCTGTGTATAGTTTGCATGAAATGAAGGTTAAAGTGTTGTTCCTTTCATTGTTTTCAGTTTTGTGGTTATGCTTTACTTAAAAGCCAGGTTGCCACGTGAATGAAGAACATGAAGAACTTTGTAAAGGGGATGAACAAGGATGGAGACGTTTTTAAGAACCTGCGAGGAAAATTCCCACTGCTGAGTGAGGCAAAAGTTAAGGAAGGAATCTTTGTTGGTCCACAAATTTGTGAATTTATTGAGGATAAAAACTTTGGCGAGACTCAAGATAATGAGAAAGATTTTAAAGGTGTTGTGCATAGCTACTTAGGTAACCAAAGACCTGGAATCTATGTTGAGCTTGCGATCATCCTTTTAGAAAAGTATCATTAATTAGTCTGCAACATGTCACTCACAATCCACTGTCTCAGCTCTCATCTGGACCTCTTCCCTGACAACTGCATGCAGTGAGTGATGAGCACGGTGAGCGGTTCCACCAAGACATTTCAGCAATGGAACGAAGATATCAGGGTAGGTGGAATGCATCTGTGCTTGCTGACTACTATTAGACAGTGACAAGAAATGCCCCAGAAGATTACTACAGGTGACAAGCAAAGAGAAGGTGCTCTTGTGAATAGGTCACTATTTCAGGTAGTACTTTTGATTGCTATATAAGCCCCACTTTGAATTTAAAAGGTTATGCATTATTTATTGTACAAGGGAGGTATTTCAGGGAACTTCTATTAGAGCATTTCTAGTGGTAGAAATTATGATATACAGTGTTATGGTACTACATCTGAAGGAAATGAAAAATCATAGCTGGCCTTTGTTTCACAAAACTGTGAAGGCAACAATGAAAATATTTTTTATATAAATGTCAAATTTGATTGTGCTCTTGTAAAATAGAGTACAATAAACACATACGGCTAGGTTACGAGTTGTGCGTTAGGCTTAAAAAGCAACGTTGGCCGGTCCCAATGCTGCTTTTTAACACCCGCTGGTATTACGAGTCTTGCAGGTACAGTGAAAAACAGGAGACAGCGCAAATCCGATTCAAGGTAGTATTTTAATAGGTAAAAATATCCACACGCTAAAATGTAAAACTCACAAGAGATAAAGATGACATCAGTCCCAAACGTATCATACAATCACCCCAACGATCACAGCAAGTGGCTACCTGAAAAGTTCCTTAGACCAAACAGTCAGAGTTTCAAAAGTTCCCGGCTTGTGACCACCTGTGTATGTCACAGGGTGAATTCCTCCTTCAGCTACGGATCCTCAAATCGACCAAGAATACCTCTACGCATTTCGCCGGTGACACCCCGGCTTTCCCTCACTTTTTTGGCCAGACTTGGAAATACCGCAAATCCACTTACGTCAATTGCGTATCCTAATTTTTCAATGGGACTTACATAGCGCCAGTATTACGGGTCTGCCAAAAAGTGAGCGGTACACCCTCTCCTGTCAACACTGGTACCATATTTTAAATTCAGTAGTTGAGTTTTACAATACAATGCCGTAGCATAAAACTCTTAACTAAAGTGCTAAAAAGTACACTAACATCCATAAACTACCTATTAACCCCTAAACCAAGGCCTCCCCACATCGCAAACACTAAAATACATGTTTTAACCCCTAATCTGCCGAACCGGACATCGCCGCCACTATAATAAATATATTAACCCCTAAACCGCCGCACTCCCGTCTCGCAAACATTAGTTAAATATTATTAACTCCTAATCTGCCGGCCCTAACATCGACGTCACCTACCTACATTTATTAACCCCTAATCTGCCGCCCCCAACTTCGCTGCCACTATATTAAAGTTATTAACCCCTAAACCTAAGTCTAACCCTAACCCCCCCAACTTAAATATAATTTAAATAAATCTAAATAAAACATACTATTAATAACTACATTATTCCTATTTAAAACTAAATACTTACCTATAAAATAAACCCTAAGATAGCTACAATATAACTTATAGTTACATTGTAGCTAGCTTAGGGTTTATTTTTATTTAGAATAGTTATTAAATAGTTATTAAATATTTAATAAACTACCAAGCTAAAATAAAGACAAATTTACCTGCAAAATAAAACCTAACCTAAGTTACACTAACACCTAACACTACACTATAATTAAATTAATTCCCTAAATCAAATACAATTAAATACAATTAAATAAAATTAGCTAAAGTACAAAAAAAACAAACACTAAATTACAGAAAATAATAAACAAATTACAAGATTTTTAAACTAATTACACCTAATCTAATCCCCCCTAACAAAATAAAAGCCCCCCACAAAATAACAAAAAACCCTACCCTACACTAAATTACAAATAGCCCTTAAAAGGGCCTTTTGTGGGGCATTGCCCCAAAGTAATCAGCTCTTTTACCTGTAAAAAAAAATACAAATCCCCCCAAAATTAAAACCCACCAGCCCTACTCTAAAACCCACCCAATACTCCCTTAAAAAAACCTAACACTAACCCCTTGAAGATCACCTTACCAGGAGAAGTCTTCACCCAACCGGGCCAAAGTCCTCAACGAATCTGGCAAAAGTGGTCCTCCAGACGGGTAGAAGTGGTCCTCCAGAGGGGTAGAAGTCTTCATCCAGATGGCATCTTCTATTTTCATCCATCCGGAGTGGAGCAGGTCCATCTTCAAGACATCCGACATGGAGCATCCTCTTCTACCGACGGCTACGACTGAATGAAGGTACCTTTAAGTGACGTAATCCAAGATGGCGTCCCTGCAATTCCGATTGGCTGATAGAATTCTATTAGCCAATAGGAATTAAGGTAGAAAAAATCCTATTGGCTGATTGGATCAGCCAATAGGATTGAGCTGGCATTCTATTGGCTGTTCCAATCAGCCAATAGAATGCTATCTCAATCCTATTGGCTGATTGCATCAGCCAATAGGATTTTTTCTACCTTAACTCTAATTGGCTGATAGAATTCTATCAGCCAATTGGAATTGAAGGGACGCCATCTTGGATGACGTCACTTAAAGGTACCTTCATTCAGTCGTAGCCTTCGGAAGAAGAGGATGCTCCGAGTCGGATGTCTTGAAGATGGACCCGCTCCGCACCGGATGGATGAAGATAGAAGATGGCGTCTGGGTGAAGACTTCTGCCCATCTGGAGGACCACTTCTGCCGGATTCGTTGAGGACTTTGGCCTGGTTGGGTGAAGACTTCTCTCGGTAAGGTGATCTTCAAGGGGTTAGTGTTATGTTTTTTTAAGGGGGTATTGGGTGGGTTTTAGAGTAGGGTTGGTTTTGTGTGTGGTGGGTTTTAATGTTGGGGGGGATTTGCAATTTTTTTTACAGGTAAAAGAGCTGATTACTTTAGGGCAATGCCCCGCAAAAGGCCCTTTTAAGGGCTATTTGTAATTTAGTGTAGGGTAGTTTTTTTTTTTTTTTTACTTTGGTGGGCTTTTTTATTTTGTTATGGGGATTAGATTAGGTGTAATTAGTTTAAATATCTTGTAATTTGTTTATTATTTTCTGTAATTTAGTGTTTGTTGTTTTTTGTACTTCAGATATTTTTTTTTTAATTGTATTTAATTGTATTTAGTTTAGGGTATTTATTTAATTATAGTGTAGTGTTAGGTGTAAATGTAACTTAGGTCAGGTTTTATTTTACAGGTATATTTGTCTTTATTTTAACTAGGAAGTTATTAAATAGTTAATAACTATTTAATAACTATTGTACCTAGTTAAAATAAGTACAAAGTTGCCTGTAAAATAAAAATAAACCCTAAGCTAGCTACAATGTAACTATTAGTTATATTGTAGCTAGCTTAGGGTTTATTTTATAGGTAAGTATTTAGTTTTAAATAGGATTTATTTATTTAATGATAGTAATATTTATTTAGATATATTTAAATTATATTTAAGTTAGGGGGTGTTAGGGTGTTAGGGTTATGGTTAGACTTAGGTTAAGTGGTTAATAAATTTAATATAGTGTCGGCGACGTTGGGGGAGGCAGATTAGGGGTTAATAAATGTAGGTAGGTTGCGAGGGTGTAGGGGGCGGCAGATTAGGGGTTAATAAATATAACGTAGGTGGCGGTGGGCTCCGGGAGTGGCGGTTTAGGGGTTAAACACTTTATTATAGTTGCGATGGGCTCCGGGAGAGGCGATTTAGGGGTTAAACACTTTATTAGAGTTGCGGTGGGGTCCGGGAGCGGCGGTTTAGGGGTTAAACACTTTATTAGAGTTGCGGTGGGGTCCGGGAGCGGCGGTTTAGGGGTTAAACACTTTATTAGAGTTGCGGTGGGCTCCGGGAGTGGCGGTTTAGGGGTTAACCCCTTAATGACCGGACCATTTTTCAATTTTCTTACCCTTAATGACAATGGCTATTTTTACATTTCTGCAGTGTTTGTGTTTAGCTGTAATTTTCCTCGTACTCATTTACTGTACCCACACATATTACATACCGTTTTTCTCGCCATTAAATGGACTTTCTAAAGATACCATTATTTTCATCATATCTTATAATTTACTAAAAAAAAATAATAAAATATGAGGAAAAAATGGAAAAAAACACACTTTTTCTAACTTTGACCCCCAAAATCTTTTACACATCTACAATCACCAAAAAACACCCATGCTAAATAGTTTCTAAATTTTGTCCTGAGTTTAGAAATACCCAATGTTTACATGTTCTTAGCTTTTTTTGCAAGTTATAGGGCCATAAATACAAGTAGCACTTCGCTATTTCCAAACCACTTTTTTTCAACATTAGCGCTAGTTACATTGGAACCCTGATATCTGTCAGGAATACCTGAATATCCCTTGACATGTATATACTTTTTGTTAGAAGACAACCCAAAGTATTGATCTAGGCACATTTTGGTATATTTTATTCCACCATTTCACCGCCAAATGCGAGCAAATAAAAAAAAAACTTTACATTTTTCACAATTTTAGGTTTCTCACTGAAATTATTTACAAACAGCTTGTGCTATTATGGCACAAATTGTTGTAAAAGCTTCTTTGGGATCACCTTTGTTCAGAAATAGCAGACTTATATGGCTTTGGCATTGCTTTTTTGTAATTAGAAGGCCGCTAAATGCTGCTGCGCACCACACGTAAATTATGCCCAGCAGTGAAGGGGTTAATTAGGTAGGTTGTAGGGAGCTTGCAGGGTTAATTTTAGCTTTAGGGTAGAGATCAGCCTCCCACCTGACACATCCCACCCCCTGATCCCTCCCAAACAGCTCTCTTCCCTCCCCCACCCCACAAATGTCCCCGCCATCTTAAGTACTGGCAGAAAGTCTGCCAGTACTAAATAAAAGTTTTTTGGTTTTTTTTATAAAAAAAATAAAATATTTTAGCTGTGATGGACTCCTGCCTTAGCCCCAACCTCCATGATCCCCCCCCCCAGCTCTTTAACCCTCTCCCCTATCTAATTGCGGCCATCTTGGGTACTGGCAGCTGTCTGCCAGTACCCAATTTGCACAAAAACATATAAGTATTTTCTGCTTTTTTTCTTTTTTGGGGGGTTTTCTGTAGTGTAGCAGCCCCCCACAATACCCCTACCCCCCTCCCCCTCCCAGATCCTTTGATATGATTTAAAAAAATATATATTTCCCCCCCCCTCTTCCCTCATTGGTGTCAGTGGCCAGCTAATGCGCGCGCACGCGCGCCCCCGCGCGCTTCCGGCACCCGGCGTGCACATTGCACTTCTAGGAACCGGATGCCGGGTAGCGATGGGCCGCCCACCCACCTCCCTGTTGCGCTCCCACCCACCAACGAACTACCGGTGCAGAGAGGGCCACAGAGTGGCCCTCTCTGCATCGGAGTCTTCTAAAAAGGTATTGCAGGATGCCTCCATATGGAGGCATCACTGCAATACCCTGAGAGCTGCTGGAAGCGATTGCGATCGCTTCCAGCACTCTCCTAGACAACTGACGTACCAGGTACGTCCATTGTCATTAACTACTTGTTAATGCATGACGTACCTGGTACGTCAGTTGTCATTAAGGGGTTAAACACTTTACTAGAGTTGCAGTGGGCTCAGGAGCGGCGGTTTAGGGGGTAAACTGTATAGTATAGTGGCGGTGTTTTGTGACAGGGTACCAAGAAAGCTGAAAAAAGCTGAAGAGCAGCGAGATCGATGACTGTTAGTTAACAACAGACCGCTGCTCATCGCCCTGTACTTGGTGCACAGCTTTTTGACAGCTTTTCTGGTAACTTTGGAGAATGTATTCAGGTCCGCAGCAGCGATGTTAGGCGATCTTAGGTGAGCGTATTGGCGCCGTCAAATGCAAGAAAGTTGATGCTTTGATAAATAGATGCCATAGTGTGTGTGGAACTCACAGTGATACCCTGCGCTCTGCACTAACACAACTGCTCACACGTGCAGACATATTGTGGTCTCACTGCTGTCGGCGAGACCCTTGCTATTATAGGGCTGAATATTGATCTCAGTATACAAAGGTAGGGGATTTTCCTCTCCATGCCAACTGCTAGGGGGAGCTAAAACAGAAGCTAACCAGGACTATCCTCATCCTCTTAATAAATCTTCTCAACATTTCATAAGAATCTGGTTGGATAATCTAGGACCCTGGAATTGCCTAGGTGATTTTTGGGTGCAAGTTTACTGACAGCCTTGTTTAATGACCTGTTAGGGACACAAATGTAGCATGGGTTACTATATACCTTATTCTAGCATTTTCAAAGAACACTTTCTGTACTTCATGCTGTAAAAACTGTCTGACTTTTTCTGACAATTACGCCATAGAAAAATTGTTAGATCTGCAGAGATCAACACACAAAGCAGAGTGCTCGATGACAGTACTAGGTCTCTTTGATCATTTATACTTTGTCTTGGCCTAGATTTTAATTTCTTTATTAAAAAGAAATAAAAAAGGATAAAGTAAATAGAAGGCAGCCCTGTCAAGTCATACTAGAGACCCATGTGATTCACACACAGATTTCCTGCCATCCAGATCACACATAACTGAGCTGCCATCATACAGTGTAGGGAGGACAGACTTGCAGGATTTATAGGTGTGGGGTCTCACAGGGAACTGTTGTCAATAGGGAATGTGCTGGCAAATAAAACCTCCTCATGGCTGAACTCATTCTGTGTCCTCTCATCACCTCTCCCCTCCTGAGTTTGAAACTGTTTCAGACAAAAAAACTTACGTTTGCTTTCTAAGGAAGAGGCATCGGTCCCCAGAAACAGAGAATAGAAAGGTCTGTAAATGAGTTGTAGGCTTCTTTACATTTATCTCTTGCATTAACCCCTTAATATTACTTTTTGCAGTACATAGTTCCCAGTACCTTCATTTGATAATTATTTTAGATATTACCATAATGTACTATTTTTGTGTAATAGAAATACTAAAAATAAAATACACAAGCAGATTAAATCCTACATAAATACACAATATAAAATAACTAGTAATGGTTTAACAGGAAGGCATTTAAATGCTTAAAGGGACAGTCAACACCAAAATTGTTATTGTTTAAAAAGATAGATAACGCCTCTACTACTAATTCCCCAGCTTTGCACAACCAACATTGTTATATTAATATACTTTATAACATTTAAACCTCTAACGTTCTGCCTGTTTCTAAGCCACTAAAGACGGCCTGTTATCACATGCTTTTTTATTAGCTTTTCAAAAGAGGGGACTGCTAGTTCATGTAAACCATATAGATAACATTATGTTAACGCCTGTGGGTTGTGGAAGAAACTGCACTAATTGGATAAAATGCAAGTCACTAGATAATAAACAAAAAGTCATGTGATCAGGGGGCTGTCAGAAAAGGCTTAGATACAAGATAATCACATAGGTAAAAAGTAGATTAATATAACAGTGGAATGGGTAATAAAGGGACTATCTATCCTTTTAAACAATAAAACATGTACTTTAATTTTTAATTGACTGTCCCTTTAAAGTATTATATTAAAGTATTATATTAAAGTATTATATTAACAAATGCATATATCATATATTCAATGACCCAGAGACTCTAGCAAAGTATAAAAGACGCTGACAAAGGTTTTGCTTTGAAATTTGAATGCATGCTGCTGATGCAGTTAATAAGGAAGTGCATTTATTTTCATAAAACACTGTCTTCTAGTAAAGAAGTGTGCTTTGCACGTGGGTGTCCAAGGGAAAGCTGCATTACCTTCTTCCTGTATTGAATTTTCCCTTTATATCTAAGCATTTAAACAAAACCTCTTGATGCCAGTGAGCCAACATTTTTAGATGTGTACAACAGAAAACTCTCATGTTTTGTACATGTTGCCAGTAATATGTTGAGGCATTCATGTTTTTTCCAAAGACTAAGCACTCCAGCACTTATCTCTTATTTAGCTGGTACTCAGCACTCACACCTTGAGGCCTATTTATCAAGCAGTCAACAGCAAATACACTGTAATTCCGCAGCGTAATTGTGGAGAGCTTGATTCCCCTTATTTATCAAAGCCTACAGACCGGCAAAAGTAAAAATTTGTGATGTAACATACTATCCCCCAGTTTCAGTCCGACACAGATCAATGCTTAGGTCACTACAGATGTTCCGAATGTAAATTCGGCATTATCTGAGAACTTTTGCTAGTTAACAAATACCTAGTAGGTACGCTCGCCATTATTCCGGCCCAGCGTACCTGGTTTTCAATCCGCCGCTCTGGAGGTGACGGTTGCCATAGGAATCAATGGGATTCTGAAAGCAGGGAAAGCTCATGTTCGCTGCTGCCCGATATCCCATTGATTCCTATGGGAGAATAAAAGTTATGTTTACACTTAACACCCTAACATATACCCCGAGTCTAAACACCTTTAATCTGCCGCCACCTACTTTATACTTATTAACCCCTAATCTGCCACCCCACACCGCCGCCACCTACATTAAAGTTATTAACCCCTAATCTGCCGCTCCCAGAGCCCACTGCAACTAAATAAATGTATTCACCCCTAAACCCCTGGCCTCCCACATCACTACCACTTACTAAACCTATCCCCCCACTTCGCCATAAACTAAATTAACCTATTAACCCCTAAACCCACCAGCCCCCCACATCTCCATAAACTAAATTAACCTATTAACCCTTAAACCTAACAACCCGCTAACTTTGTATTAAATATTAACTCATCCCTATCTTATAATAAATTTAAACTTACCTTTAAAATTAAATTAAACTTTATTAAACTAATAATTAATCAACCCTAACTGTTATACTAAAATTACATTAAACTACAAATTAACTTAACTATATTATATATTTAAACACCTAACCCTACTCAAAAATTTTAATCTACACTAAAAAATTACTAAGTTACAAAAAACTAAGTTACAAAAAATAACAAACACTAAGTTACACAAAATAAAAAAAAAATTATCAAAGATTTAAACTAATTACACCTAATCTAAGAGCCCTATGAAAATAAAAAAGCACCCCCCAAAATAAAAAACCACCTAGCCTACAATAAACTACAAATAGCCCTTTAGGGCCTTTTGCGGGGCATTGCCCCAAAGAAATCAGCTCTTTTACCTGTAAATAAAAAATACAAATATCCTCCAACAGTAAAACCCACCACCCACACAACCAAACCCCCCAAATAAAAACCTATCTAAAAAAACCTAAGCTCCCCATTGCCCTGAAAAGGGCATTTGGATGGGCATTGCCCTTAAAATGACATTTAGCTCTATTGCAGCCCAAAACCTTAATCTAAAAATGAAACCCACCCAATAAACCCTTAAAAATTCCTAACACCAACCCCTGAAGATCCACTTACAGTTTTGAAGATCCAACATTCATCCTCCAAGAAGCCGGCAGAAGTCTTCATCCAAGCTCGCAGAAGTCTTCACCCAGACAGCATCTTCTATCTTCATCCATCTGGCGCGGAGCGGCTCCATCTTCAAGACATCCAATGCGGAGCATCCTCTTCGTTTGACATCTTCTTCCTGAATGAATGTTCCTTTAAATGACGTCATCCAAGATGGCGTCCCTTAGATTCCGATTGGATGTTGTCATTTAAAGGAACATTCATTCGGGAAGAAGACGTTGAACGAAGAGGATGCTCTGCTTTGGATGTCTTGAAGATGGAGCCGCTCCGCGCCGGATGGATGAAGATAGAAGATGCTGTCTGGGTGAAGACTTCTGCGGGCTTGGATGAAGACTTCGGTCGCTTGGATGAAGACTTCTGCCAGCTTCTTGGAGGATGGATGTTGGATGTTCAAAACTGTAAGTGGATCTTCAGGGGTTAGTGTTAGGATTTTTTAAGAGCTTATCGAGTGGGTTTTATTTTTAGATTAGGGGTTTGGGCTGCAATAGAGCTAAATGCCCTTTATTTGGGGGGTTTGGTTGTGTGGGTGGTGGGTTTTACTGCTGAAGGGGTATTTGTATTTTTTATTTACAGGTAAAAGAGATGATTTCTTTGGGGCAATGCCCCACAAAAGGCCCTTTTGTAGTTTTTTGAAGGCTAGGGTTTTTTATTTTTTTTGGGGGGGGGGGCTTTTTTATTTTCATAGGGCTCTTAGATTAGGTGTAATTAGTTTAAATCTTTTATAATTTATTTTTTATTTTGTGTAACTTAGTGTTTGTTATTTTTTGTAACTTAGTTGTTAGTTTTTTGTAATTTAGTAATTTTTTAGTGTAGATTTAAATTATTTGAGTAGGGTTAGGTGTTTAAATATATAATATAGTTAATTTAATTTGTAGTTTACTGTAATTTTAGTATAACAGTTAGGGTAGATTCATTATTAGTTTAATATAGTTTAATGTAATTTAATGTAATTTTAGTATAACAGTTAGGGTAGGTTAATTAATAGTTTAATATAGTTTAATGTAATTTTAGTATAACAGTTAGGGTAGATTAATTAATATTTTAATATAGTTTAATGCAATTTTAGTATAATAGTTAGGGTAGGTTAATTAGTAGTTTAATATAGTTTTTTTTTTTTTAATTTTAAAGGTAAGTTTAAATTTATTATAAGATAGAGATGAATTAATATTTAATATAAAGTTAGCGGGTTGTTAGGTTTAGGGGTTAATAGTTTAATTTAGTTTATGGCGATGTGGGGGGCTGGCGGTTTAGGGGTTAATAACTTTAGTTAGTTTTGGTGGGCTCTGGGAGCGGCGGGATAGGGATTAATAATATAATGTAGGTGGCGGCGGTGTAGGGGGCGGCAGATTAGGGGTTAAGAAGATAATGTATGTGGCGGCGGTGTAGAGGGCAGCAGAGTAGGGGTTAAGAACATAATGTAGGTGGCAGTGGTGTAGGGGGCGGCAGATTAGGGGTTAAGAACATAATGTAGGTGGCGGCGCTGTAAGGGGCGGCAGATTAGGGGTTAAGAACATAATGTAGGTGGTGGCGGTGTAGAGGGCAGCAGAGTAGGGGTTAAGAACATAATGTAGGTGGTAGTGGTGTAGGGGGCGGCATATTAGGGGTTAAGAACATAATGTAGGTAGGCGGCGGTGTAGGGGGCAGCAGATTAGGGGTTAAGAACATAATGTAGGTGGCGGCAGATTAGGGGTTAAGAACATAATGTAGGTGGAGGCGGGGTACGGGAGCGGCGGGATAGGGGTTAATACGTTTATTAGAGTTGCAGCAGGGTCCGGGAGCGACGGGATAGGGGTTAAACAGTTTAGTATAGTGGCAGTGCTTAGTGACATTATACAAATAAAGCTGTGAAAAAGCTGAAGAGCAGGGAGATCGATGACTGTTAGTTACCAACAGTCCACTGCTCATCGTCCCGTACTTAGTGCGCAGCTTTTTGACAGCTTTTATGTAAAATATGGAGAGCGTATTTAGGTTTGCGGCCGCGATGTTAGGCGATGTCAGGCGAGCGTACTGGTGCTGTTGAATGCAGCACAGTTGACGGCTTGATAAGTAGGCCTCCTTGTCATAAAATCAGTCCAATTAGCACAGCAGCATTCCTTCAGTTCTTCAAAAAAGGTTTTTATTTGCAAAATACTCACATGAACAGACAACGATCTTAATCATGTCCTAGGGATTTTTTTTAGATGGCCATTGCTCTACATCTTTAAACATCCTGCTTAAAGGGACCTTGCACTCTAGATTTTTCTCTGCATATATGTTTTGTAGAAAATCCATTTATAGAGTTCATTTGGGAGTGTTTTTGTAGCAATGTATAGTTTTACTTATTTTTTAATAACATTTTGCTGACTCCTAACCAAGCCCCAGAGTATCAGATGTAGACTGAAGTTTACATATTCCTGCTTGATCCTGTTTGTGTAATGGGTCTTTTCATATGCAGGGAAGGTTATGCTCTTCCTGCTTTCTCAGCCCCTTTCAATAGGTGTCCCAGCCTAACCTTATCAACAGTGCTAAACTGTAAGCTTCTAAGTAAGTTTTTAAAAAGTTTTTTACTGGATTTTAAGATCAGTATCTGTCCATATTCTTATTTATGGCAGTGTCTATTACATGCAGTTATATGAAGATGGGTGTATACTGTCCCGTTATAGCGTATGCTATATGTAAATGAAAGTCAAGGTACATCCTTTAGGGGTGGATCTTTGTTATAACCATTCCACTTCTAGTTAAAACCAATGGAATATGGACATAAGCTGTAAATGCTGTAGCAGTTATGATGCAGATATTTGCTATGACCTGTGTGCTTTGTCTTTATATCAGGCATTTGTGCCACCTTGGCTTTAGGTAATGCTTTTCATTGTGTTTAACACTGGTGCCAATATAAAAGAGAGAGTGACAGTTATAATGGTTATATTTTTACTTTTAATTACATTCCTATGTAACTTTGACCTCAAGAAGAACCTGGAGTACGTAACACCATGAGCAATCTAAATCTAATGGAGAACTAATTCTTTGGGTATCCTTCTTCTAGATGAAACTATTCTAATAAGAAGTAAATCTGGTAAAGATAATTACAAATATATCACAGTAATACTGAAGGGCACTATACACACTAGGCAATCTTTATTACTATTAGTGATGTCGCGAACATAAAAATTTGGGTTCGCGAACGGCGAACGCGAACTTCCGCAAAAGTTCACGAACCGGCGAACCGGGCGAACCGCCATCGACTTCAATGGGCAGGCGATTTTTAAAACCCACAGGGACTCTTTCTGGCCACAATAGTGATGGAAAAGTTGTTTCAAGGGGACTAACACCTGGACTGTGGCATGCCGGAGGGGGATCCATGGCAAAACTCCCATGGAAAATTACATAGTTGATGCAGAGTCTGGTTTTAATCCATAAAGGCCATAAATCACCTAACATTCCTAAATTGTTTGGAATAACGTGCTTTAAAACATCAGTTATGATGTTGTATCGATCAGGTAGTGTAAGGGTTACGCCCGCTTCACAGTGACAGACGAAACTCCCGCAGCGGGTACAACATCATCATCATCACACCGTACGTCCATGTGTGTAATGCTGCCTGACTGAGACATATCCCTGTTATCTACATCCTCTGGCAATAATGGTTGCGCATCACTCATTTCTTCCAACTGATGTGTAAATAACTCCTCTGACAGATCAAGTGAAGCGGCTGTGGTGCTAGTGTTGGTGGTGGCGGCAGGCGGACGAGTGGTAACTTGAAAGGTGCCCGAAGCTAAGCAGGAGGAGGATGGTGCGTCAAGGTTCCGAGCGGAAGCTGTAGAAGATTGGGTGTCCTGTGTTAGCCAGTCAACTATGTCCTCAGAACTTTTCGTGTTCAGGGTACGTGACCTCTGAACACTGGGCATTATTCTAGGGCCAAAGGGAATCACAGCACCACGACCACGAGGGCCCCTGAGGGGTGGCCTGCCTCTGCCTGTCATTTTTTTTCCGATTAGTGGTACTATGCGTGCAAGCTACTATGACAACAGATATGAGTGGCACTGTGCACTGGCAGAAGTTGGCAGAGTAGACGCTGTAGGCCTGACACACACGCTTGCAGACAACTAACTGCTATTCAATCTATTACAGTCAAAATTGTATTTTTTTTTAATGTACACTACTGTTACACCACATATGAGTTGCACTGGTGTGACACTGTGCCCTGGCAGGCCCTGAAAAATCTGTTACACATCTACAACCATCAAAAAACAACCATGCTAAATAGTTTCTAAATTTTGTCCTGAGCTTAGAAATACCCAATGTTAACATGTTCTTTGCTTTTTTTGCAAGAAGCACTTTGCTATTTCAAAACCACTTTTTTTCAAAATGAGCGCTAGTTACATTGGAACCCTGATATCTGTCAGGAATACCTGAATATCCCTTGACATGTATATATTTTTTTTTTTTAGAAGACATCCCAAAGTATTGATCTAGGCCCATTTTGGTATATTTCATGCCACCATTTCACCACCAAATGCGATCAAATAAAATAAAATTGTTCACTTTTTCACAAACCGTAGGTTTCTCACAGAAATTATTTACAAACAACTTATGCAATTATGGCATACATGGTTGTAAATGCTTCTCTGGGATCCCCTTTGTTCAGTCTGCCAGTACTAAAATTAAAGGTTTTTAAAAATTTTTTTTAGCATATTTACATATGCTGTAGTGTAGCATCCCCCCTTAGCCCCCAACCTCCTTGATCCCCCCAAAACAGCTCTCTAACCCTCGTCATCTGCCTTATTGGCGGCCATCTTGGGTACTGGCAGCTGTCTGCCAGTACCCAGTTTGCAAAAAAATGTAGATTTTTCTGTTTTTATTATTTATTTATTTTCTGTAGTGTAGCTTCCCCCCCCCACAGACCAACCCCCACCACCTGCCTGATCTTTTTTTTAAATTTTTATTCCTTTCTTTTTTAAATTTTCCACCAACTTTTTCTGTAGTGTAGCGGTTCCCACCCGCTCCCTCCCCGTGCACGTGCCCACGTCCGCCCTCCCGTGCACGCGTTCGTGCGTGCCCAAGGACATCTCCGCCCACGATCCTGCCCCCCTCCACTGACTGCTATTATTTCACAGTCAAATTTGCATTTTTTTTTTAACCCCTTAAGGACCAAGGCCATTTTTCAATTTCTTTCCCTTAAGGACTTGCTTTTTTTCTCAAGTTATAGGGAAATAAATATCAGAAGCACTTTGCTATTTCAAAACCACTTTTTTTCAAAATGAGCGCTAGTTACATTTGAACCCTGATATCTGTCAGGAATACCTGAATATCCCTTGACATGTATATATTTATTTTTAGAAGACATCCCAAAGTATTGATCTAGGCCCATTTTGGTATATTTCATGCCACCATTTCACCGCCAAATGCGATCAAATAAAAAAAAATTGTTCACTTTTTCACAAACTTTAGGTTTCTCATAGAAATTATTTGCAAACAACTTATGCAATTATGGCATAAATGGTTGTAAATGCTTCTCTGGGATCCCCTTTGTTCAGAAATAGCAGATTATATGGCTTTGGCGTTGCTTTTTGGTAATTAGAAGGCTGCTAAATGCCACTGCGCACCACACGTGTTTTATGCCCAGCAGTGAAGGGGTTAATTATTATGGAGCATGTAGGGAGCTTGTAGAGTTAATTTTAGCTTAAGTGTAGTGTAGTAGACAACCCAAAGTATTGATCTAGGCCCATGTTGGTATATTTCATGCCACCATTTCACCGCCAAATGCGATCACATAAAAAAAACGTAAATTTTTTCACAATTTTAGGTTTCTCACTGAAATCATTTACAAACAGCTTGTGCAATTATGGCACAAATGGTTGTAAATGCTTCTCTGGGATCCCTTTTGATTAGAAATAGCAGACATATATGACTTTGGCGTTGCTTTCTGGTAATTAGAAGGCCGCTAAATGCTGCTGCGCATCACACGTGTATTATGGCTAGCAGTGAAGGGGTTAATTAGGTAGTTTGTAGGGAGCTTGCAGGGTTAATTTTAGCTTTAGTGTAGAGATCAGCCTCCCACCTGACACATCAGACCCCCTGATCCCTCCCAAACAGTTCCCTTCCCTCCCCCACCAAAAAAATTGTCCCGCCATCTTAAGTACTGGCAGAAAGGCTGCCAGAACTAAAATAAAAGTTTTTTTTAGCATATTTACATATGCTGTGGTGTAGCATCCGCCCTTAGCCCCCAACCTCCCTGATCCCCCCAAAACAGCTCTCTAACCCTCGTCATCTGCCTTATTGGCGGCCATCTTGGGTACTGGCAGCTGTCTGCCAGTACCCAGTTTGCAAAAAAAAGTAGTTTTTTCTGTTTTTATTTTTTTTTCTGTAGTATAGCTTCCCCCCCACAGACCAACGCCCACCACCTGCCTGATCTTTTTTTTTAATTTTTATTCCTTTTTTTAAAAATTTTACACCAACTTTTTCTGTAGTGTAGCGGTTCCCACCCGCTCCCTCCCCGTGCACGCGCCCGCCCCCACCCTCCCTTGCACGCGCGCGTCCGTGCGCGCCCCCGGACATCCCCGCCCACGATCCCGCCCCCCTCCACTGACTGCTATTATTTCACAGTAAAATTTCTAGTTGTTTTTTTTAACCCCTTAAGGACCATCGCCATTTTTCAATTTCTTTCCCTTAAGGACCAGGGCTATTTTTACATTTCTGCGGTGTTTGTGTTTAGCTGTAATTTTCCTCTTACTCATTTACTGTACCCACAAATATTATATACCGTTTTTCTCGCCACTAAATGGACTTTCTAAAGATATCATTATTTTCATCATATCTTATAATTTATTATTAAAAATATTATAAAATATGAGGAAAAAATCTAACTTTTTTCTAACTTTGACCCCCAAAATCTGTTACACATCTACAACCACCAAAAAACAACCATGCTAAATAGTTTCTAAATTTTGTCCTGAGTTTAGAAATACCCAATGTTAACATGTTCTTTGCTTTTTTTGCAAGTTATAGGGAAACAAATACAAGAAGCACTTTGCTATTTCAAAACCACTTTTTTTCAAAATGAGCGCTAGTTACATTGGAACCCTGATATCTGTCAGGAATACCTGAATATCCCTTGACATGTATATATATATTTTTAGAAGACATCCCAAAGTATTGATCTAGGCCCATTTTGGTATATTTCATGCCACCATTTCACCACCAAATGCGATCAAATAAAAAAAAATTGTTCACTTTTTCACAAACTTTAGGTTTCTCACAGAAATTATTTACAAACAACTTATGCAATTATGGCATAAATGGTTGTAAATGCTTCTCTGGGATCCCCTTTGTTCAGAAATAGCAGACTTATATGGCTTTGGCGTTGCTTTTTGGTAATTAGAAGGCTGCTAAATGCCACTGCGCACCACACGTGTTTTATGCCCAGCAGTGAAGGGGTTAATTATGGAGCATGTAGGGAGCTTGTAGAGTTAATTTTAGCTTAAGTGTAGTGTAGTAGACAACCCAAAGTATTGATCTAGGCCCATTTTGGTATATTTCATGCCACCATTTCACCGCCAAATGCGATCACATAAAAAAAACGTAAAATTTTTCACAATTTTAGGTTTCTCACTGAAATCATTTACAAACAGCTTGTGCAATTATGGCACAAATGGTTGTAAATGCTTCTCTGGGATCCCCTTTGTTCAGAAATAGCAGACATATATGACTTTGGCATTGCTTTCTGGTAATTAGAAGGCCGCTAAATGCTGCTGCGCATTACACGTGTATTATGGTTAGCAGTGAAGGGGTTAATTAGGTAGTTTGTAGGGAGCTTGCAGGGTTAATTTTAGCTTTAGTGTAGAGATCAGCCTCCCACCAGACACATCATACCCCCTGATCCCTCCCAAACAGTTCCCTTCCCTCCCCCACCCCAAAATTGTCCCTGCCATCTTAAGTACTGGCAGAAAATCTGCCAGTACTAAAATAAAAGGGTTTTTTTTTAGCATATTTACATATGCTGTGGTGTAGCATCCCCCTTAGCCCCCAACCTCCCTGATTCCCCCCCCCCATCTGCCTTATTGGCGGCCATCTTGGGTACTGGCAGCTGCCTGCTATTATTTCACAGTCAAAAAAAGTGTTGTTTTTTTTTAAATGTACACTACTGTTACACCAGATATGAGTGGGGGCACTGGGCAAGTGGGCACAGTACACGCTGTGAGCCTGACACACACGCTGGCAGGCAGGCAACTGCAAATATATTACACAGTAAAAAAAAAAAGCAGACTGATGTTCTAGCCCTAAAAAGGGCTTTTTGGGGTGCTGTCCTTACAGCAGAGATCAGATGAGTCCTTCAGGACTGTAGTGGACACTGAATACACTAGCCTAGCTATCGATTTCCCTATTAAATCAGCAGCAGCTACACTGTCCCTCCTCTCACTAAGAATGCAGCTTCCAAATGAATCTAAAATGGATGCTGTCCAGGAGGTGGGAGGGTCTTGGAGGGAGTATCTACCGCTGATTGGCTGTAATGTGTCTGCTGACTGTGAGGTACAGGGTCAAAGTTTACTCAATGATGACGAATAGGGGGCAGATCGAACATCACATATGTTCGCCCGCCGCGGCGAACGGGAACATGCTATGTTTGCTGCTAACTATTCGCCGGCGGACTATTCGCGACATCACTAATTACTATTATTATTGATTTAAACTCCCAAAACTCAAAGCTGCAAAGTGGTGCCTTATTTTTACCTTTCCATTGATATACACAGAGAAAGGAAAGAGGAAAAAGATCACCTGATTTGTAGCACAGAACCACCCTAACTCTATCAGTACTTGTACTATTTCAAACCAACAACATGATTCCAATGTTATGCCATTTTAAAGAACATTTCAATTTACTTCTATTATCAAATTCACTTTGTTCTGTTGGTATTTTTTTAATTGCACAAAGGAAGTCTCAGGCACAACAAGAAACGATTGCAGCTAGGTTCCAGTAGCGTATTGCTGCTCTACAGGTGACTTTATCTATGTGTTTAATGCCTTTGCAGGAATTGAACACCTAGTTATATGCAAGCAATATTGTCATAATAAAATGATTCAACACATTACAGATTTTTTTTGTACTTTATTGCCCTTTAATAACCTCTTACCTGTCATTCATATGGTATAGTATTGCCATATTGCTCTGATATGTCTCACTAATTGTAAACTAATACTACCACAAATAAGATCCTTCTAAGTAAACAGATAATTGATGTTGATGATAATGATTTGTATGATTTCATTTATTCTAATTGACCAAAGAACAAATCCTCACACATCTCCATTCATTACTATTCTATGGTCAAAATGTAATTAGTCATAGATTAAAGACTAATAGAGTATAACTAATACATTAACCACATCTTCTTCAATAAATATTTAGTTCTGAATTTATGAGGCTTGTGATTTATTACTATAAATCTTCTTTCAATAAAAGTACCTTTTTAATACTAGGAATACTGTCACTCTTAGGGGATTTTACTACTATGGGGATGATTTATAATTTTTTGAGCGGACATGATTCGTTATAGCAAATCATGGTCTGCACGACATTGCTAAATGCAGACAGCATACATTGTCTACATTTATCATTGCACAAGCATTTCTGGGGAAATGCTTGTGCAATGGCACCCCCTTCTCACTGGCAGCCGCTGGCAGGGGCTGTCAATCATCCTGATCATATCAGATGCGGATGATTTCAAACTGCCACCTGCTTCTTAACTTCTGTTTCAGGCGTCTCACATATTTATGTTATACATTTGGTACTATTTACCTCCCTTTTTATTCTATCATTAGTAAAAGTTACGTTTTAATAACCAGTTCTTGACACAATCCGGTTTTCAATGCATACTGTTACTATATAGTGTTTTGTGAGTGCTGGGTATTGTCAAACTTCTCTCTCTTTTCTGTACACAAATAGTGCTATATGGAACACCTTATGAATAGATAGATATAAAGTGTCCAAGAATGTACGCCATTTGGTTCGGACCAACATGTTGGTTCTTGCACATAGGATGAGTGACCTATTCATGTGGTCCCATCATATACAGGTGGCCCTCGGTTTACAATGGTTCAATTTGCACCGTTTCAGAATAACAATCGTTTTTTTCAGTCATGTGACTGCTATTGAAAAGCATTGAGAAGCAGTGCATTGATTAAAAAAGCCAGTAGGTGGAGCTGTCCGCTTGTGTTGCAGCAAAGTTATGCAAACCAAGCAAGCTGAAATTAATCAGTTTAACCAGACCTGAGCTATCGAGCAGATTTCAAAGGGACGTGATCTTCCTGTGTATAAATCAGTCCAGATTGGAATGCATAAAAATAACTGTTTTCAGAAAAATGCAAGTAAAGTCTGTGTTGTGTGATTATTTTATTAGGATTATAATGCTGTTTAGCAAATGTTTTTATTCATTTAACTTAGTTTAATTATATATTCTGTGTTGTGTGATTATTTTATTAGGTTTATAATGCTGTTTAGCATGTACAGTCTTAATTTCAAACCTTTAAAAATAATGTATTAGGTGTTACTTATGACAATTTTGAGAGGGACCTGGAACCTAACTCCCTCATTTCCCATTGACTTACATTATAAATTGGGTTTCAATTTACAACATTTTCGATTTACAACCATTCCTTCTGGAACCTAACCCCGGCGTAAACTGAGGGCTACCTGTATATGGTTGTTGGCACCCCGTCAAAGAAAATGACATACTGGTGTATCCAATAGGATATGGTGAGACAGAAAACGTATCTAACAGATAAAGACCACAATGAACACACTCCTGGTATGTAGTGCTGTACTAGCAAAATAAGGAGTACTTCGAGGTGAACCAACCATGTATTTACATGCACAAATTTTAGCACTAGGAAAATGGAGTACAGGGTGAGGGTACTGTGTAGGAAATATTACCCCCATATGGGGGCAATACGCCAACTTTCCCCTGTCAAAGCTTCATGTCACCCATGATTGTACCCCTGGTCCGTATCTCCAACCTAGATAAGTGCTTTAAAATCAGGTGGTGAATTTAAACCCCCAGGGTATACAGTTCCGAGCCTTTAAATCTATTTGGCCTCTTGGATGAGTAATGCTTTGTTCCTGTCACCACCTCTATCCAATATAGGTATGTGGTCAATCAGGATATACCTGATGGATGATACCTGGTGGGACATCTGGGCGCAGTGTCGTGCAACGGGTTGCTCTGATTCACCTTTATCCAATGCTAGGCGTATAGCCCGCCTGTGGTTTGCCATTCTTTCATACAATGTGCCAATGGTTTTACCCACATAAAACTGGAAGCACAGACAAAATAATAGGTAAACCACATGCGTGGTATTGCAGGATAGTGAGTGCCCGATAGTATATATCCAGTTGGTGTGCGGGTGATGGAATGTCTTAGTGGCTATAAGGCATCCCAGACACTGGTATGATCCTTTGATATTTACCTTTGCTGCAGTGATATAACTGGATTTGGGGTCTGTTTTAACCAACATGTCTCGTAGGTTTGTTCCCCTATGATAGGTGACCATAGGGGTAAGATTCTGGGCGAATGGAAGCTTGGGATCCGATGTGACCACAGGCCAGTGTGTCCTCAGAATATGGCCCGCATCTGTAGTATTGGGTGCAAAGGTGTTGACCATGATAAGTTTATTCTCCTCTGATGTTTTCACCTCTTTATGAATAAGGGCTTCCTGGGTAAGAGATGAAACCTCTTCCAAAGTGTTGTTTACAATTTGTGATTTATATCCACATTGTACGAACTTTTCTATCATAAGTTGTAATTGGGAGACCCCTGTGGCACTGTGAGAATTATTGTGCATGGTTCTTATCATCTTCTGGTCTAGCGTGGGGTCAGCAGAGGCTCATGGAGTGGTTCAACCAGTTCAACACTACAGAAACCACAGACAGATTCAAATTAACTCATGATGTCAAAGAGATCCATTTCCTAGATTTGAATATTTTCATCCAGGGTCACACATTGGGCACTACTCTATACAATAAACCCATAGACAGGCATTCCATACTTAGTGCAAACAGCTGCCACCCCCTGCACTTCTTAGGGGTATAGTAAAATCGCAGATGATAAGAACCATGCACAATAATTCTGACAGTTACACAGGGGTCTCCCAATTACAACTTATGAGATATAAGTTCGTACAACGTGGATATAAATCACAAATTGTAAACAACACTTTGGAAGAGGTTTCATCTCTTACACAGGAAGCCCTTATTCATAAAGAGGTGAAAATTTTAGAGGAGAAGAAACGTATTATGGTCACCACCTTTGCATCCAATACTACAGATGCGGGCCATATTCTGAGGACACACTGGCCTGTGGTCACATCGGATCCCAAGCTTCCATTCACCCAGAATCTTACACCTATGGTAGCCTATCGTAGGGGAACAAATCTACGAGACATGTTGGTTAAAAAAAGACCCCAAATCCAGTTATATCACTGCAACAAAGGTAAATATCAAAGGATCATACCAGTGTATGCGATGCACCACATGCAATAGCCTTATAGCCACATTCCATCACCCACACACCAACTGGATATATACTATTGGACACTCACTATCCTGCAATACCACACATGTGGTTTACCTATTATTTTGTCCGTGCTCCCAGTTTTATGTGGGTAAAACCATTGGCACATTGCGTGAAAGAATGGCAAATGACAGGCGGCTATACGCCTAGCATTGGATAAAGGCGAATCAGAGAAACCCATCGCTTGACACTGCGCCCAGATGTTCCACCAGGTATCATCCATCAAGTATATCCCGATTGACCACATACCTAGATTGGATAGAGGTGGTGACAGGAACAAAGCATTACTCATCCAAGAGGCCGAATGGATGTATAGGCTCAGAACTGTAAACCCTGGGGGTTTAAATTCACCACCTGGTTTTAAAGCACTTATCTAGGTTGGAGATACAGACCAGGGGTACAATCACGGGTCTACGTGAACCCAGTACCCTCACCCTGTACAGGAGTGGGACCATTTGAGGTTCCGCTTTTGTCAGATGGAACACGCCATACCGAGTGTGTTACCATATACGATCAATACTCCATTTACCTAGTGCTAAAATGTGTGCGTTTAAATACATGGTTGGTTCACCTCAAAGTACTCCTTATTTTGCTAGAACAGTACTATTCCTCACACATTAGGTTATGCACTACATACCAGGAGTGCGTTCATTGTGGTCTTTATCTGTGAGATAAGTTTTCTGTCTCACTATATCCTAATGGATACACCAATATGTCATTTTCTTTGACGGGGTGCCAACAACCATATATATGACGGGACCACATGAATAGGTCACTCATCCTTTGTGCAAGAACCAACATGTTGGTCCGAACCAAAGTGGCGTACATGCTTGGACACTTTATATCCATCTATTCATTAGGTGGTACATATAGCACTATTTCTGCCATGAGATGGTGCAACTTATATCCCCCTTGGCTCTCATTGTCACAAGTCTGATGTGGTGTGTGTAACATAGTCGTTAAGTGTACAATATTGTTGAAAATTATGTTTGTGCACCATTACACATACACAGCAGAGATAAGAATGTATACAGGTCTATATGTGAGCTCTATTAGTTCATCATTACTAGTGGGCATTAATGATGCAACAGTAATATATTTTTTTGTTTTTTAGCAATCCAAACAGAGATTTTAATTTTGTTTAATCTTCATGTATATTATTTATTGCTCTATATCATGATATTGAATTTAGATTTACATATCTTGGATTATCCCAAGTATGCTATATTTAGTTAAGACATGTAATGAGCAACATCCCCCTGTACCTCCTAAACACTTGAAGGTACTTCACCGCTTCAGGGTTGGGAACTCCATGTTTTTATGTTTATTATTGTTTCTAGCTAACTTGTGAATTCACTATAACACCCTTAGGGGATATGTTAAAGTTACAGTCTGTGCTTATGTAACCTAGAGGTTACTGTATCATTTGTTATCTATTCTAGTTTTGGTCTAAGCAATTTTCATAATAGTGCTTCACTTTATAGTACATTTATACGTAGCACTTAGGGTGAGTCACAGTTTTAAATAACACACAAAGTTTTACACTCATATGAGTATGATAATAATGTTGGAGACAACCAATAGGGATTCTTACACGGGTCTGGTATAACCGGAAGTTGACATAATTCGTCACTACCGGTTTCTCCGTACACTGGAACGCACAATATGCGCTTTAGTAAGATGGCCTAGATTTATACCTTAGTGGTAGACACAGGTTAAGTATCACTACAAGGGTAGTAATTTGCATTCACTTAACACTTGGCTTAAACGAACAGTTTGACTCAGGTAAAGCGGCGATAACAGCCAAAATTTTACACGGAAATATGAGGCATATATTAGGCACTTATAGATTTAGCAGGTCATGTTACTGCAATATTATTGTTGTGTTTCAAATTTTCCTAATGCCCCACACTTTTATTATTTTATGTGAATCATTGGGATGTAATGTTGGTATATGTTACAGTACCAACAGTGTACCAAGGGTTAATACCAGGGAACAACGTCCTGCATAGGGAATCAGCAATTCACAAACCAGCCAGTTTTCAGGTTTAAACAGAATATCTGCTTTATTTGAAGGCAGCACACAGATTTATACACCCTGGCTTCAGGTTACAAAGGGCATTGGTTTAACAGTAAAGCAAACATATGAACAATGCATCAAACCTCCAACAATTGTCTATTCACAGGTAAAACAGATTAACATATTAAGTTAATTAACTAGGGAAGAACGTTTACTCAGACAATCTGATGTTGGGCAGTCTAGTTAACATAATCACACAAGGACACAATCAGTTTACCTAGACAGACTCCTGAGACACAATCAGATCTTAAACATACATAGAATACATCTTATTAGAGAATATAGGAACAGTTCTTATTAGCTATAAAGTCTTTTATGCCCACTTTGCTTATAGAGTCACAATTGCTCTCACAAGGGGCACTCACACCCTGTACCCATCCTGTATTTATGGATACAGGGTGACATAGACATAAGACAGAGTTATGAAAGTACATGGGGTGTCCAGCATATAAAATTCCATATTTCCATGCAGTCTCTGGGTATCCTTAAGCCCATGTACCTCCAGCCCAAAGAATGTTCCATAACAGGCCCTCCAATGTACAGTGGCGAGATTGGTTTTGTCACATCTCTCCCCTTTTCCAAACAGACTAACAGGGTATCTGACCTCCTGCCGGTCAGTGCCCTGGTTAGTCCAGCAACCCACCCATAAAACACAATTAGTAGTACAGCCCACCCACAATAAATGGTTACTACACCTGAGTACGGGGAAAACTTGTCCATGTCCAGGTGCCTCACCACAGCTGTGTGGGGGACTGGTACACTGAATTGGTGGGTTGCGAGGTGGGCAGAGACCAGCTGTACTCTGCCCGGGTGCCAGCACTACCATGGAAGTAGCCTGGTGGGAGCCTGGTTGCTGGAGGGGAAGACCGACTGTCTCCCCTTCAGATACATAGCTGTGCTGCTGGAGGGGGAGACCAATCGTCTCCCCTTTGGCTAAACAGCCGTGTTGCTGGGGGACAGGACCATCAAACTCCTCTCCCTCTGGTTTGTCAGTTTGCTGGGACAATCCATCTGTATTCCCGTTATGAGAGAGAATTCCTGTCCATACAAACAAGGGTTCAAATTCCTCAGTGCCCAGACCAGGGCCAAACAGTCCTTCAAAATCCCATCAGCTTCTTTACGAGTTTTCTGTACCTGCTCTTTATAGGTATCCACAATCCCTTCATACTGACATAGGGTGCCCTTGAGTTGCTGCACCTCACTATGAGCCAGCGTCAGCTTCTCCTCCAGTGTCACTAAGTTTGTCTTTAATGTTTCATGTTCCACTCTCAAGCTGGAGTTTTCTGCAGTCTGTCGGTGCAGCTTGTCTAGCAGAGATTCCTGTTCTAAACATGCTTTTTCCTCTGCGCTCCTCTTCTCCTTCATCAGCGCATTGTAACGGGACCTCCACATATCAATAGCGGATAGAGATTTACTGAGCTCAGCGTCCTGGGGCTTAGCAGCAGGTGGGTCAGTCTCTGCTGCACGGATCTGGGCACGGGTAGTCACAGAGTTAACATCAGCGGGACCCATAGGAGCGTAGGCAGAAACAAGGGGGGCCAAGTCATTTCCAAGAAGAACATCAGCAGGTAAGTCCTTCTTGACCCCCACATTCACAGGTCTAGCGCCCACTCCCCAATCCAAATGTACCCTGGCAACAGGTAGGCTGAACACATCGCCCCCTGCTACCCTCACAGCCACAGTGTCTCCAGTGTACTGTTTCTCAGACACCAAGTTCTTTTGAAGCAAGGTCATGGTAGCACCAGTATCCCGTAGACCACTGACCTTCTTCCCATTCACTTTAACCAGTTGCCGGTTATTCCGGTGGGCAGCTTGCACAAGGTCTGCCTCATGTAGGATGCTCCAGCATTCTTGCGCCTCTACGTAGCGGGCCGCAGGATGAAGATTACGTGGGATTCCGCCGGCAGGTCTTCTCCAGGACTGCGCTTGGTTCGCTGCGTTTAGGGGACACTCTGGTCTTTTGTGCCCTAGTTGCTTACATCTAAAGCACCGAATAGGTTGTGAGTAGCACCGCAGGGCTCTCTGAGGGTAGTTCGTGGCCGGAGGCCGTGTGGTATAGTGGTGCGCCGTGGTTTGGTAACTGGCAGCTGCTGGGGTGACTGGGGGTCTGTACTCCACTCTAGCAGGGGGCTTAGTGGTAGCAGTGTCCAGTTTGCGGGCATCCGTATACTCATCTGCCAAGCGAGCCGCTTCCTGCAGGGTGGAGGGTTTACGGTCCCGAACCCACTCTCGAACTCCTGCGGGTAATTTGTCAAAGCAATGTTCCAACAGGAATAGCTGCAGCACCTCTTCCCCAGATATGGCTTGGCACCCCGCTATCCAGTGAGCTGCTGTGCGGTGCACCTTACATGCCCACTCAAGGTAGGAATCTCCAGCTAATTTAACAGTGTCTCTGAACCGTCTCCGGTATGCCTCCGGTGTAACCGCATACCTGGAGAGCAGAGCCTCTTTTACAGTATTATAATCCCTGACTTCCTCATCTGGAATGGCCCGAAAAGCCTCTCTGGCCCGGCCGGATAATTTTCCAGATAATATCGTGACCCAGTCCTCTGCGGGTACCTTGTGTAGTGCACATTGCCTCTCAAAATCCGCAAGGTACCCATCAATCTCTCCTTCTGTTTCCAGGAAGTTTTTAAAAGCTGCAAAATTTACTTTTCTCTTTTCCATCTTAGTCAGTATTGTAATAATCCCCCTCTTCCTGAGGTTACTGGCTTGTGTAGTTGCTCTTCTGGGCGATAAGGTTCATTCCGTCGCTGCCACCAATGTTACGGTACCAACAGTGTACCAAGGGTTAATACCAGGGAACAACGTCCTGCATAGGGAATCAGCAATTCACAAACCAGCCAGTTTTCAGGTTTAAACAGAATATCTGCTTTATTTGAAGGCAGCACACAGATTTATACACCCTGGCTTCAGGTTACAAAGGGCATTGGTTTAACAGTAAAGCAAACATATGAACAATGCATCAAACCTCCAACAATTGTCTATTCACAGGTAAAACAGATTAACATATTAAGTTAATTAACTAGGGAAGAACGTTTACTCAGACAATCTGATGTTGGGCAGTCTAGTTAACATAATCACACAAGGACACAATCAGTTTACCTAGACAGACTCCTGAGACACAATCAGATCTTAAACATACATAGAATACATCTTATTAGAGAATATAGGAACAGTTCTTATTAGCTATAAAGTCTTTTATGCCCACTTTGCTTATAGAGTCACAATTGCTCTCACAAGGGGCACTCACACCCTGTACCCATCCTGTATTTATGGATACAGGGTGACATAGACATAAGACAGAGTTATGAAAGTACATGGGGTGTCCAGCATATAAAATTCCATATTTCCATGCAGTCTCTGGGTATCCTTAAGCCCATGTACCTCCAGCCCAAAGAATGTTCCATAACAGGCCCTCCAATGTACAGTGGCGAGATTGGTTTTGTCACAGTATACATTCAGTAAACTGGAAGTAACACGGCTGGGACTCACTTCCGGTTGAGATTGCAATGGAACGCATTGCTTGCGTTCCAACATGGTAGTTTGGCGCTTTTTTTTAGTGTACACACAGGTTTTGTATTATGTCATTAAGCTTGCACTTCACTTTCTGTATTTACAGTAAGCGTGAGTTTGTCACTATGTTATCATGCTGATGAAGGGGAAGTTCTCCCCGAAAACGTTCCAATAAATTTGTGAATTTTCATTAACTAAAGGTCCTGAGAGTACATTTGCTTTGTGGAATATTTACTAGATTTATGTACCCAGGTGGATGACCATTGGAGGGCAACACTGTAGCTTGGATATTTTAGAATTGTCTACAGGCTGTGTACAACATTATTGTCAGGAAACAGTCTCTGAGGAAGAAGGAACTATCGTATAGCCTTTGAAATGCGTTAGACAACTAAGAAGAACGGTCTTTATCATGACACTGGAGGATCCGGTTTTCTGCTATTGAGGACTTTGTTTCTTTCACTTAAGGGTGAAAACCAAGTACGGTATTTACAGAGAGGGACTATCATCTGTACATACAGACTATCAAGAGCTTTGCAAATACCTCATATTGTTGGATTTTTTTAGTGTAAGCAGGCATCTTTTAAGTGTGATTTCTTTTGTAAATAAAGTGTTTCAGTTTTTAAAAACAGTATCACACTATTTGAGGCTTCTTTTCTTACATATCTGCTGCTGGAGGGATTTACCATACTCCGGGAAGAAACAGACATAAAGAGGCCGAGAGAATATTGACTGCTGTCAGCACCTTGAAGATTTTTCCATGCTCCAAGAGGGAAGCAGACTTCCATAAAAGTGATTCTGTGCTGTGCGGATAACTTACCTCATATGATTGAGGTTTGTTCTTGTAAGTTTAATTTCTGCTATATCCATTTTAATGAGTGGGTTGTTTTCTATTTGGAACATATTAATATATATACCCCATGTTTGCATGTTGACATTTGCATTTTATATACCTTCATCAGTGTTTTAAATAAGTATTTCCATTTTTATTCTTTAAATCCACTTTTAATATACATAGTTTGTTTTTTATTCATGATATTATACACTGTATAACCATCGCTATTAGATCCCTTTTTATGTCCTCTTGTTCATCCATATATATATATATATTAATTGCAAAATAGCGTGCCACTTAATCTGGCCCTGTGTGTGTGTGCACATATATATATATATATATATATATATATATATATATATCAAAATCTTTATCTCTGAGTTAATTTACATATATAGGGGCTGATTTATCTACATTCGATGGCCTTTTTTATCAACAAGTCTGTCAAAAACACACGCATCAAGTCTGATGCAAATAGCATTGGATCATTGATAAATCTGAACCATCAATTTCGCAGAGATGTTTTTGAAATAGCTCTATTTATACCTGAACACACAATAAATCTGATAGAAATCTACCTGTGGATATATATATTTTGCAAAAAGCTTCTATCTTACTTGTTATATTCAATTTTATATGATTTTTAATGCTCAAATATGTACCTATCTCTTTGCACATACTTGTGTGTATATATGTTTTATTTCTGAAATGTTTTGCAAACATATTTACATTTCTTATTTTAGTTTGTTTTCATTCAATTTTAAGTGCTGACCCAGTTTTTTTGCTATACCTGTGTATTGTTTCCTGACTGGAGTCTCTATTTCAAGACTACACAGGTGTTTAAATTGGGCTGGCCTTCTAGATTAAACTTTTAAATTCTAAAACAGTTCAAGAGAAGGAATCAAACAATGATAATAGGAAAACATTATAGAGGTGATTATAATTGCTGCTTTATCTGAATCATGACAGTTTACTTTTATGTAGACTATCCGGTTCTGCTTAAGATTATATTGAATCAAACATAATTTCCAGATTTTATTTGATTATAATACTCTTACAAATGTTGACTAATTATGTATTTTCTGAATATTAAATTGTCTGATCTTTTTTGGTTATGTTCCCGTGACAACCAATTGTTCATGAAGTGAAAGTGACAGCTATTGTATGTCTTAGCAGTTATAATACTCAATCTAACAATTTTGACAATTGATTTGATATCCTTATAACACAGTTTTTTTGCTAGTGGGATATTTCCGTATCAAACCAAACTTGGACAGTAGTCTTCTTATCCCAGCGTCAAGTAGAAGAATAAGGAAATATCCCAGAACAAAACAGGGCAGTCCTTAAAATCAGCAGTACAGGAAAAAACAGCAGAGAGGTCAGAGACAGGCAAGGTTCTGCAACAATATGTCAATCCAGCAGGTCAGTCCTTAAACAACAGAGTGGTCAGACAGGCAAAGTTCAGCAACAAGGTATCAAGCAGTTCAGGGGTTAAACAGCAGAGTAGTCAGACAGGCAAAGTTCAGTAACAGGGTATCCAGCAGCTCAGGGGTTAAACAGCAGAGTGATCAGACAGGCAAAGTTCAGCAACAATAAGGTATTCAAGCAAAAGTAAATAGTAGCCAGGAGTACACAGAGTAAGTCCTATACTTGGGCAGTGTGTATAAGGTATGCAGGTACTTACATAGGCGCCAATTCGCGCCAAGAAGACTCTGAGGATCCAATAGGCATAATAGGGGAATTGCTGTGCGGCGATGACGTCATCACCGCATGCTCACAGCAACCGCCGCATCTATGGCAACAGAGCGGTGCAACGGATGAAAGAAAAGAAGTGGCGCAGAGTGACATAACCCCCACTCAAGGGTTCCCTCCAGGAACCAGAATCGGCTTCAAAGGGTGAGCAGCATGGAACCTGGAGACCAAAGATGGAGCATGCACATCACAGGCAGGGACCCAGGAACGCTCCGCCACAGAGTAACCTTTCCAGTGCATGAGGTACTGGAGCTGCCTGCGCTTGATTCTGGAGTCCAGGATTTTGGCAACCTCACCATGGGTCACCATGAATCAGGAGTATCAAGATCTGAGAAGAGTGAGGGGAATTAGTAGTGGCCATGTGTAATAATAGCATAATCTGTAAGAACTCAGCTGTTTAAAATCAGGAAGGGGTTAACTCCTCATTCAGATATACTGGGATGAAGAAAGTCCCTTTGGAATGTAGAGAGATCACATTACCAGGACTCTTAAAGATTGTATCTGATAAGGATGACCAGCAGGTTTAAGTAAAAGAGCTAAAAGCATTGGCTTTTCTTGGCAGTATATCACAATTCTTAACCTCTTAAGGACATATGAGGGAATTTTTCCGTCATAAAACAATTGAGCAAACTGAAATCTGTGTCCTTAAAGGTTTAAGTTGGTGTGCATTGGAACCACAATAGAAGCACATTCTTAAGCTCCTTCTTCTCTATCTTTCGGATTCTGAGGACTTCAGGAAGAGAGATCCATGGGTTCCCCTTCAGAGGTAACTGGAGGTGCTGAAGGGGTAGAGAACAGTCTAGTGGCTGGACGTGTAGGAGGATGATAGGGAAGGATTCTGCAAGTTCTCTCTCTCAGCTTGTCTTTCCTGAAAGCATAAATCTAAACTGATGCAGAGTGCTATAAAATCATCCAGGGAAGAGAGAACATCAAGATAAGTGAGCTCATCCTTGATGGCTCATGCAGGCCTCTCCGGAAGGCTACCTTGAGAGCACTGCAATCCCAACTGGTCTCAAGTGCGAATGTGCGAAATTCGATGGCATATTGTGCCACAGATCTATTGCTCTGGCGGAGATCCAAGAGAGAGTACTCTGCAGCAGAAATGCGACCAGAAGTCCCAAATACAGAAGATAATGCAGAAATGAAGCTATCGGCATCGTTTAGGAGTTGAGCAATCTGTTCCAAAAGGGGAGAGACCCAGGCTAGGGCCTTGTCTTTCAATAAAGAAATGATAAAGGTAACGTTTGACTGATGAGACTGGAAGGTATGAGGGTCACTGTGAAAATGCAGTCTGCACTTTGAGTCAATAGTGCCATCAAACTTGTCAGGCAACGGTATCCAGGGTATGCTACCAGAAGCAGGGGAGGAGGTTGCGGTACTAGCAGGGACAGGCTGTGTGGCAACAGGAGCAGCATTTTTCTCTGCAACAAGTAAGGAGAGCATAGTAGTAATAGTCTCAAATTTGGAATACAGGGTTTGCAGGTGTGAGGCGTGAGTTTCCAGCATTTGTCCCTGAAGAAAAATTGCTCTAGCTACCACATTTGGGTCCATGGCCCAAGTATAATGTAATGCTCGTGGGATATTTCCCTATCAGACCAAACTTTTTTTTTTTTTTTTTTTTATTTATAATTTTTATTGAGGTTTAGTTAAAGACATACATAGATCATAATAACACATTCTTTTGTCATATGAAATAAGGCTTCAATGTTACAGGAGTAATAAAATAAACATGCCAGAGACGTTTAGCCAACAATTTACATAATTTGCGAACATTAAACAGATAAGATGCTAATCTTTCAGGAACCTTCTACATGACACATTAGATTACTCTTGGGCCAACAAAAGTAGCAGGAGATAATGTAGCGAAAGAAGGAACCTGTAACCAAGGAGACCACTTTTGGATCTCAATGATAAACCTCTATTTTTTAAGTTAAACAACAATTTTGTTCTTGAGGACCTGAAGATTCATATAACATAAGACATGAGGGGTGTTAACTAGGAGTACTAATGAATCCACAGGACTACTCATAATTTATGTAGATTCAAGCGTATAGCAACTGTCTTGAAATAAATAGGGTAGGTAGAGTATAACCAATATATATAATGCTATGAAAAATATAGAATAATATGCACTTCCTGTAGTGAAAGATAGAATCTGAAGTGGAGTATTTAAATATAATATTAGCTTCCTGTAATAATAAATGAAGTCTGAAATGGTATATTCAATCTAGTACCTTGATAGGGACTACCAGACGCCGTGTCAAGAGCATAAATATAGATGGAAGGCAACAGTGATCAGTCCTGTTCTTCTCTTTAATATTATGTGGGGATTAAAGCTTAGGAAGTGAGGAATGCAACAGTTAAATTGCGGTATACACAAGACAAACCGCGTATTGAGCCCCTCTAAAATAGAGAGTACATTATCATGGGTGGGGGGGGAGGTGATAGAAATATATGGAGTAGTATTAACATTCTATGTATTGGCCTCTAAATATTTATTATATTTGTGGGTTATCCCACTATCTCCGAACTAGGGCTAGGGAAATGAGTGTCTTCACATATAGGAACAATTGAGAGCAACCAAAATTTATAGAGAGACACTCTTACTCGTGGCACTGCTGAAGAGAGCTAGTAGTGCAGTTAAAGGTGGGCTGTAGGGTGAGTATACATAGTAAGATATGGTAGGATAGAGGGAACTACGTATATATAAGGGTTGCAGCTAGATTTCGATAGGATATCTCAGATTTTAAATTTGGAAGATTATATAAATGTGGGGACAATTATATCCACAACTAATCTGTGAGGCTATCTGTTTGGTAAACATAACATCCCGCCGCCTCGGCCGCCGGCGGCAAGAAGTCACGCACACAGATTGCACCCAAGCACAAAGAGAATATATACAGTATGAGAGCTTGTAAATTTGGGAAAACTATACAATGAAATATTGGGATTCTGTTGATCTCTCGGAGGGCAAACAATAATGAGCCTATAGATATGATATAACACAGTGTATAAACATTATCTTCATCTCATAAACAATCTAATTAGCATAAAGAAAACATAGTTGAACAAGTCAGCAGTAAACTTTGATAATTGAGATGCCTATTCAAACTGCAGTCAAAAGGTGTGACCATAGCCTATTGATTTGAATAGTCTTAATTTCTATAATACAAGAATTCTGCTCATGAGGTGAATAGGAGGATGCAGACCTACATTAACTTGTGTCCATCCCAAGGGCAATAATGACTGAGCAAAGTGAGCTTCTGATAGGAAGCAGATATGATAAATTAAACATGTTTATGTTGAAACATTGCCCCGAGGCGGACACATTAAGAATAAAATATAGTTGTATATTAGCCGACACAAATTAACTGTAAATTCTTACCCGTGTATATAAATATAGTATAGCTCCTCATGTAAATAAACATACATACAATACATTATGGTAAGATCAATGCTGCATGACCTAATTCACAGGAACATACTATGAAAACTAAATTGAGCTGAGGCTAGGGCAAAAAACTGGTTAAACTAAACGTTATAAACTGTATTAAACATGAAGGGAAGTCCCTAGCAGGAAGCTATGGAACTGTATAGCTAACATGCAATACATATAGCAAGTAAAAGGTTGCATATCAAGGATAAAACTGTGCTAATAGGATAACTTTGTGACAGTGTATATATAATATAGTATGCATTATAACAGTCTTTAAGAGTTATTAGCATTATAAAAGATCTTAGAGCTACATATTGAGAATTATTTGGTTGGGTCACATCTGGTGTGTAGTAAAATACATGCTGCTTAAGAGGAACTACATATAATATACAGTATAACGGTGGTCAGTATAATAGATATATGAGCACATCAAACAGACCCATCAGATAAAGAGATATAGAAGTTCAGGCTTAAAGTGGTCGTCATATGCTAAGAGAACCAAAAGAATATGTCTCCATTAAAAGCCAGACCGCTCCATAATGTAGAAAATAGTGTCTCTTTATTCGCTGTGACCATAAGCGATCCTTCTGTCAGGGGTACTGTAACAATGGCCGGACTAACCATTGCCTTATCTAAGGCTAGGGAAAACACGCTGCCCTCATATTATAGGTCGCGGCCAGGACCACCAGCCAGGCATAATAATCCAGGTCTGAGGGACCCCACACAATATTGGTCCATATGCCGAGAGCTCCCCTTGGTTGAGATCACCTTAGCTGTCCTCCAGGATCCCATTGCAGGTCCCATGCATGTGCATAATGGCGGTGATAGCGGCAGTGGGAACACCGAGCGGGTGGGAGTGCACATCTGCTCAGAGGCCAGGAACATCTAAGCTCGGAGCCGCTCCACTGTCGCCCGCGCCCGGAGTGGAAGGTAAGACTTTGTGGGCCTGAGGATTTCTCCCCTGCACGCGGCGCTAGCCAGCCAAACGGATCCGAGCATGTGGGAGGGATAAGGCCTTCTCTGCCGCTGTAACTGTTCCCGGGTACACATAGAGGTGGTCCACCAACCGGACCAACACCAAGCATAGGCTGATGACTCCTAGGCGGCGTATTCTGTAGTCCTGCAGTTCCTCCATCCTCAGGAGCAGGCTTGGTAGAGTAGGCGGCATATGGTGAGAGTATCGCTTCTGGTTGCTGAGACTCCGTTTCAGGCCGGCATCCTAACGCACTCCTACACGCCTCCAGGAAAGTATGCATCTGCACCAATATGCGCTCAGTGTACTCCATGATGAGAAAGGATAGCGGTCCTCTAAGGTAGGAATTAAAGATAGAGTCTCTCAGTCAGTTTTGCTCCTAGATGAGGGAGTCAGTTAGGCCGCAAGATGGCTGCTATAAACTGCGCAGCCAGCGAAGAGCATATCAGGGCATAAGAAGCCTGTATATAAGGTGCCACTCCTAGTAAAAGTGGTTGTCGAGAACGTCTGTGCTCTCAGACTAACATTAGTAGTTTGATAACAAGGTAGATAGCCACAAACGGTCGCTAAATTGATCTTTTATAGAAAATATGGAAGGAGCTGTTGAAAAGTGCGACCGTCTGGCTTCAGAGTTGGCTCCGCCCCCCCCTATCAGACCAAACTTGACCAGTAGTCTTCTTATCCCAGCATCAAGTGGAAGGATAAGGAAATATCCCTGAACAAAATGAGGGGTGTAAAATGAGGTAAGTAGTACTCACGAAAAACAGGGCAGTCCTTAAAAACAGCAGTACAGGAAAACAAAGCAGAGAGGTCAGAGACAGGCAAGGTTCAGCAACAATAAAGCAATCCAGCAGGTCAGGGGTTAAACAGCAGAGTGGTCAGACAGGCAAAGTTCAGCAACAAGGTATCCAGCTGTTCAGGGGTTAAACAGCAGAGTGGTCAGACAGACAAAGTTCAGCAACAAGGTATCCAGCTGTTCAGGGGTTAAACAGTAGAATGGTCAGACAGGCAAAGTTCAGCAAAAAGGTATCCAGCAGTTCAGGGGTTAAATGGCAGAGTGGTCAGTTAGGCAAAGTTCAGCAACAAGGTATCCATCAGTTCAGGAGTTAAACAGCAGAGTGGTCAGACAGGAAAAGTTCAGCAACAATAAGGTAATCAAGCAACAGTATTAAATAGCACCCAGGAGTACACAGAGTAAGTCCTATACTTTGGCAGTGTGTATAAGGTATGCAGGTACTTACATAGGTGTGGATTCGCGCTAAGGAAACTCTGAGGATTCAACTGGCATGAGAGGGGAATTGACGTGCAGCGATGATGTCATCGCCGCACGCTCACAGCAACCGCCGCATCTATGGCAGCAGCCATGGCAACGAAAGAAAGGAGAAGCGTGGCATGACAGTGCGTCCCATCATCTCATGAATGTTATAATCCCTTTTTTGTCGTCTCTAACACTAACTACTACTGCGACACCAATTCCACCAGTATTGACCAATTAGATTTGTTATTGAGAGTAGAAAGCATATGTTAACTTTTGATTTGCTTATTTAATTAATCATGTGATTATGCATTTCCCAAAAAATCAATAATTGACTTATTCAGTGGTTATTAGAAGTTGGAGTATTGTGTGGAAGAAGGAGCAGAAATGTTGTGAGAGTTCTCTTTGTATTCGCTTTTCAACTATGAACATTATCTCCTGGAGTAGTTGTTCCATGCGTTAAACATGACGTGAAAAAATGTATTAACAAATTAAGTTATAGGGTCATATTTATCAACCTCAGTATAGAGCTTGATGCCCCTTGGCTCGCCGGAAACAGAAGTTATAAAGCAGCAGTCTAAAGACCTGCTCCATAACTTGCCCGCCTGCTCTGAGGCTGCGGACAGAAATCAACCTGATCGAATACGATCGGGTTGATTGACACCCCCAGTGGCCGCGAATCTGCAGGTTGTGGCATTGCACCAGCAGTTCACAAGAACTGCTGGTGCAATGATAAATGCCAACAGCGCATAAGCTACTTCATATCATGTCCACTCGCACATTGATAAATATGCCCCATACTCTATGGTAATCAAAATATATTATGTAATATCTCTTTTGTTCTCTTTTATCCCTATATGTTTGACATCATCTACTAGTGAAAGGAGTTCATCCCTTTCACTCAAAAGATATAGACCAATTCTTGGGAGAAATACTCTTGGCACTCTAATGCTTCTTTGTTGACAGACATCTAACTTGTGCAGCCTGTTGAGGGACTGTGTTCTTTTCTTTCATTCCTGTATAAATAATATCTTGTCCCCATGCTTTGTAATGAACTCTATGACAGAGAGACAAAGATGAAACATAACCCATAAATAGGGTAACATCTCCCTACTTGATTTTATATACTAATAATGGCAGATCTTAAAAATATTTTTTTATCAAAAAAGGTTAAGGGGTCATGAAACATTTTTATTAGACTTTATGATTCAGATGGTTCATTAATATTCTTCTTCCTTGTCATAAAAGTATTGCAAATTTAAATATATTCTGCAGGTTCATTGTTACCTGTCTGTGACAAAAAACAGCATAGAACAAAACCTTTTCAGACTCCTATTGAATTCTATGGCATTGGCGGCCTCAGAGGTGGCGGTTTGAATGATAGGTGCGCTGCGTCAGAAAAGATGTGAGCGTACGTGTTGAATGTTTGATAAATTTGCAAGAGGGTCAAATAGAGTCGAATGTGAATGCGGATAATCAGTATAACGCTCAAATAGATTCAAACGTGAAGGCGGATGATCAGTATTATGCATGAATAACGCAAGCATCGATTTGCAGCAGATTGATCTTGCGGGAGCGTATATTATGTCAAACATTTCATCATCAACGCTGTGTTCACTACGGCGGATCAACTTGGCCTTCTAATTTTATGCGGAATTCCAGCGCATTTACAGTTGAAGCTTTGATAAATCGGCCCATTAAACTTAAAGAGTCATGAACTCTTTCTCTTTCATGAGTCATGCAATAAAAAAACCATTATCAAACTTTCTGAGGCACCAGCTCCTACCAAACATGTGCAAGAGTTCATGGTATATATATATATATATATATATATATATATATATATGTATATACTAGACCTGTGCATTCAGTCTAGTATATACACATACGTATGAGTCTGTAATTGGGTGATGGCTGTCACATGATACAGAGGACAGGTACGTGAAAGGGAATATTGTACAGTATTGTATTTTCTTTTTTATTATCTATTTTTTATTATGGTCCTTAAAAGTGTTAAGCTGAGTCTCTGAAACTTATAGTAACCTTTAGGTCTCTAATAGTTATTATATAATATAATAGTAACTACAATTTATCAATTATATCTTAGTCTTAGATCTTAGTCCCCAGAGAGTGTGTTCCAGTAGTACTCAAATTATAGGAAGTAACATCACCAACTAAAAATGAAATGGTCCAATGTAAAGATTAAACAGCATAACAGACTCAACAGGTGATTTTTTTAAAGGTAATTTTAACATTTAAATATGCATATATATTTTTTTTGGTTAATTAAACGCTTGTGTGAAATATACACTATGGTATATTATTGAGAAGCTTATGAACACATCTATATTAAGCACAATTTTGTTGGAGATTAATGTATGATTGTATAGTACCCTATACCAGCTAATTTCCATTATTCAAGTTCTTATTTTTTTTTCTTTTGGTGCCCTATTACTTCTTATAGTGTAAATTAGTATATATTTTTTAAATGAACTGTAATCACAGTTTTTTCTACTGATCTTTATTCATAGTTTTACTACTGATCTTTATACATTTTGTTTTGTTTATGGTTAGAGTCTGGATTGCCTTGGGTGTATTCTGGGCTTTCCAGAGTCTAGATAGCATTGCTTTATCTGTCCTGCTGCTGCTTTGATTAATTCAATTTTGGAATTTGTATTTTAACCCCTTAGGGACAGCTAAAGTACCTTGTTTTGATGAGATCCGCACTGTAAGAGCACTGAAAACTCCTGGTAATACACGACATACAGGGTAGGTTGCTGTTGTTAAAGGGTTAAGATACAAGCAAGCTTTTCAATCTGACTATAGCTGTCAATCAGCTATTCTAGGTGTTACTAGTTCTCTGACACTGCTGCATTCCTGTCAATCAATCACATACCTTCAGATGAACTATTTATGGAATCTTTCTGCAAGAGATATTTGCACTAGTAGTATAGGTGTACCTATGTAACACAGTCTTATGTTCTCTATGCCACTTATTGTTCTCGTTTACTTAAAGGGACACTGAACCCAATTTTTTGGTGATTCAGATAGAGCATGAAATTTTAAGCAACTTTCTAATTTACTCCTATTATCAAATTTTCTTCATTCTCTTGGTATCTTTATTTTAAATGCAGGAATGTAAGTTTAAATGCTGGCCCATTTTTGGTGAACAATCTGGGTTGTTCTTGCTGATTTGTGGATAAATTCATCTACCAATTAAAAAAAGTGCTGTTCAGAGCTCTGAACAAAAAAAAGCATAGATGCCTTCATTTTCAAATAAAGATAGCAAGAGAACGAAGAGAAATTGATAATAGGAGTAAATTAGAATGTTGCTTAAAATTGCATGCTCTATCTGAATCACAAAAGACAAAATGTAGGTTCAGTGTTCCTTTAATATAGGCTAGATTACAATTGGAGTGGTATTTTGCACAACCACTTGTGCATTGACTCTGCTAGAAGTAATCTTTTTGTGTGCTTCGGGTAGTGTGCATATTAGAAGTTGAAAGTAAAAAGTTTTAACATGAGCACTTACCCGAAGTGCACAAAAACCTCCCCTATAGTCTTCAATGGAAAAAGTGGGGAAAAAAATTACACCCACACAAACCAAACTGTGTTTAACCAACCCAACATGAAAAATGTATACTTCACGTTCCAATGTTCTTTCACATAGCAGAATTTGTTCTAGTTATTAACCCCTTTTCAGGGTTTAAACACACAGTAGTGTAGGTTGATAGTCTTAAAATTAGAGAATATAATTTTTTCTGCTATCATGGCCCTTTAAGCATTCTTTCTACTGCACACTCAAGCTACCATACCACATTACATATACTTGCGCTCAACTTTGCTGTTCAAAACCTGTAAAACAATAATATTCCTATGGGTTTTGCCATTTTACTCTGTATTTATTGTACTCATTTCAGCCTCTATGATTAAACTATTTTTTGAGGGGGTATTTGAATACATATTAAACAAATAAACCAGATGAAATGATCTACTGGAAGCCTAACATACAGTAAATTATAGATTATGCAGCCGTTGTATAAAAGAAAGTAAATATGAGAATCCCTAGAATAATAGATCAGATAAAAGAGTGCACTATATTATTATCAATATACATATTCAGGAAAAAAGAAGCATGGCACATGTAATATAAACAAATAGGACTAAACCCAGAGTTGCTAAAACTTCAATTTCATGGTCATTTATATTATCAAGTATTTGCAATGTTCCAACTTAAATACATCCAATTTGGTAAGTTAAAGATTTTAACATAAAAAATAAATAAAAAAATAAAGGGCAAATCTGTAACAAAACATACAGAACAATCAGACCATATGCCTCAAGCAGCCCACACCGACTTATTGAGGTTTAGCTAACATAATTTATCCAATAAAAAGTCTGGTTGTTAAAAACATAACATAGTCCCACTATATTTTCAAGTTAGAACTTCATAATCTTTACATTTTCATGATACATTTTTAATTTAACAGCTGGTCTGGAACTGAATTATTTATGTATAACAACTATAAAAGATTGTATTTTGCAAAAATGTTATTAGAATGCAAAATAGTGATGATGTTTAAGCAGTCACTTAATATTACTAATGCAACTAATATTATGTTTCAATTTAAATAAGAAATAAATATTAGGTTGTTGTCATTAGATTATTATGTTATTTATAATGATTGCCATTCTTCTTTGTACAACACTGAATAAAGTAGCCTGAAGGGATATAAATAATAAAAACAATATTTTGTGTTAGAAATAATGGCTGAACTAACCAATAAATCATTCGAAAATAAACCAGCTGCTTTTTCAATATACACAGCAGACATTATGATAGGACATTCAGACAATGCACTGTAACTGCCTAGAAAAGTTGGCCACATCGGAAAAATTTCAAGGTGAGTAGCCCATTCTCAGATGCCCTCAATGGACAACCTAGAAATAATCTCATTTAAACAAGATTGTACCACCACTGTGATCTCCTAATGAAGTTGAAGAGCAAGCAATCAAATCTACTGTGAATACAGGAGAATGATAATGACAAGGGTTTTCCAAAGAGACAGCACTACACTGCGCATCTACAACAAAGGGCAATTTTTCTCTGGAGACAGAATCTAAAGTTGATGAAATACCAAAACACTATACAAAGATACAAAGTATAAAATGCTAGAAAACACTTTATGGGCTCGCTTCCATTGAGCCGTTAAAAATGAAGCCGTAATCTACCGAAGCGGCTGACAGCTAAAAGTAATTTACGGCTCTATTTTAAGTACCAGGTTTCCACCCGATGCCGGTTTTCTAAAACATTAATAGGTTACTATGTTAACCCGACCTTACACTAGACTCGATCACATATACGGTGCGGCATACAAGTGCGGCGCGTTTATTTACCCCGTCACTCGCTGTTAAAATAAAATCAAACACCTAGCGCATGCGCAATATTTACCTCTCAACCGCATCCCCCCACCGCAATAACTAATGTATTAACCCCTAATCCGCCAACCCCCATATTGCAAAGTATATATTTAAACTATTACCCCTAATCCGCCATGCCCCCATATCGCAATTAACGTAATAAATCTATTAACCCCTAAATCACCATGCCCCACAATGCAATCTAGCCATTTAAACTATTAACCCCTAAACCGCCATGCACCCATATCACAAATAACTAATCTCTAAGCCCTCTAACCTAACACACCCTAAATTAACCCCATTACATAAATTAAAATAATCCTAAATTACAATTAAGCTAAAAAAAACTAACACTACTTTAAAAATAAAAAAATAAGTTTTAATGAATCTAAAATTACAAAAAAATATAAAAAAGTCTAACATTACATGAAATAGTAAACCAAATTATCAAAAATAAAAAAATACCTAATTCCTATGAAAATAAAAAGCCCCCCAAAATAAAAACACCCCCTAATCTAATACTAAACTACCAATAGCCCTTAAAAGGGCATTTTGTAGGGCATTGCCCTAAGTTAAACAGCTCGTTTACCTTTAAAAACACTAAATCCCCCTTCTAACAGTAAAACCCCCCACCCACCAAACCCTTCAAAATAAAAAACCTAACACCAGAAAATCCTAAACTACCCATTGCATCTTAAGGGGCATTTGTATGGGCCTTGCCCTTAAAAGGGCATTCAGCTCTTTTACTGCCCTTAAAAGAGCATTCAGCTCTTTTACACTGCCCAAAATCACTATTCTAAAAAAAAAAAAAAAAAAAAAAAAAAAAAATCCTAACTTTAACCCCCAAAAAGGTACTCACCGGTCCTGGCGAAGAGGGTCCTCTTCCATGCGGCAGTGAAGTCTTCTTGAAGCCGGCGACATCTTCCATCTTCATCCAGGACCAAGCCGCAGTGGAGCGCCGATGACCGTGGAACTGAAGACCAGCGACCATGGAGCCAAGGAGCGTGGAGGATACTCTTCGTATTATCATCGCCGTACACTGAATATTGAATACAAGTTACTTGCATTCCTATTGGCTGATTTGATTCTTCAAATTCCAATCAGCCAATAGGATTAGAGCTACTGAAATCCTATTGGCTGATTTGAACAGACAATAGCATTTCAGTAGCTCTCATCCTATTGGCTGATTTGAATTTGAAGAATCAAATCAGCCTATAGGAATACAGATGACGCCATATTTAAACGTGTAACTTGCATTCAATATTCAGTGTACGACGTTGATCATACGAAGAGGATCCTCCACGCTCTTTGGCTCCGCAGTCGCCGGTCTTCAGTTCCTCGGTCGCCGGTCTTTAGTTCTGCAGTCCTGGATGAAGATAAAAGAGGTCGCCGCTTAGAAGAAGACTTCACCGCCAGACTTCAGGAACCGTGAGTACCTATCTTGGGGTTAGACTTAGTTTTTTTTATTTTTTTATTTGTTAGATTAGGGATTTTGGGCAGTTGTAAAATAGTTGAATGCCCTTTTAAGGGCAGTAAAAGAGCTGAATACCATTTTAAGGGCAATGCCCATATAAATGTCCCTTTAGGGGCAATGGGCAGTTTAGGATTTTTTAGTGTTAGTTTTTTTATTTTGCAGGGTTTGGTGGGTGTGGGGTTTTACTGTTAGGGGCAAAAGCTGTTTAATTTAGGGCAATGCCCTACAAAATGACATTTTAATGGCTATTAGTATTTTAGTATTAGATTAGGGGGTGTTTTTATTTTGGGGGCTTTTTTATTTTCATAGGGATTAGGTATAATTTTTTTTATTTTTTTTATTTTTGATAATTCAGTTTATTATTTGATGTAATGTTAGACTTTATTATTTTTTGTGATTGTAGATTAATTTTTTTTTTTTTTTTTTTTTTAAAGTAATGTTAGGTTTTTTTTATTTTAAATGTAATTTAGCATTTATTATTTTAATTAATTAATTAATTATTAATTTAATTGTAATTTAGGATTATTTTAATTTATGTAAGGGGGTTAATTTATGGGGTGTTAGGTTAGGGGGTTTAGTGATTAGTTATTTGCGATATGGGAGCATGGCAGTTTAGGGGTTAATATTTTAAATGACTTGACTAGATTGCATTGTGGGGCATTCTGGATTAGGGGTTAATGGTTTAAATAGATATTTTGCGATATGGGGGCATGGCGGATTAGGGGTTAATGATTTAAATAGATAATTTGCGATATGGGGGCATGGCGGATTAGGGGGTTAATGGTTTAAATAGATTATTTGCAATATGGGGGCATGGCAGATTAGGGGTTAATGGTTTAAATATATACTTTGCGATATGGGGGCATGGCGAATTAGGGGTTAATGGTTTTAATAGCTAGTTTGCGCTGTGGGCATAGTGGCTTAGAGGGTAATACATTTATTATAAGTTGCAATGTGGTGGGATGGCGGATAGCGGAGTTTTGACGTGTCGGTTTAGATTTCAATGGGAAAAAGGTCTCATAAAGCAGCTTTTTCCGGTTATACACATAGTTGAGCTGGGTGTAATTTTTGTTACTGTATCGGCAGCCTCCGACAGTGTAGTAATGGTTTGCATGGGCATTTAATATTACTTAAAGATTCTTTAAAATTATTTAGCGGCTTCTGATACTTTGTATGGGACGCAAAAATGTTTTCGGCTGGAGACCGGTTGCCGAAATTGAGTTATAACGGGCCATTGGAAGCAGTCGATAAACTATATTGCTTCCGACAGCTTCTTTAACGGTTTGCGAGTGCACGCAAACCGAATTATGGCTCAATGAAAATGAGCCCTATATAGGGTTGATCAGAAATTAACATATTGGGCCGATTTAAGAAGCTCTGTATTGGCCCCAATGCCTCTGTTTCCGCGCAAGCCTTCAGGCTCCTCGGAAACAGGAGTTAAGAAGCAGCGGTCTTAAGACACTACTTCTGAGGCGGCGTATAGCAATTAGTCCAGTCACATTTGATCAGGTTGATTGACACCTCTTACCGCAAATCTGTAGGGGGTGACATTGCACAAGCAGTTCACATGTATCAATGTGCGGCGGACATGAACGCTACAGCGGATCATGTCCGTCCGCACAATGGTGAATCTACCCCATAGTCTCAAATATATAAAAAAAGTAGAAATATAGTTTAAATAAAGGAAAGTGTTCCCATGTACTCTTGACCCACCAACCTAGTGAATGCTTCCTATGCTCATGGAAACCAGAGGGATTAAGAAACTGCATGCTAAGCTTTTGAGAAAAACTAAATTGATAAGGTTGGTCATTATAGGAATTGCTAAACAGACATTGTACTGTAACCCCACCCCATGTGTTTTCTGGTAAACTGCTTGTGCAATGCTGCACCCTGCAGATTTGCAGCCAATCGGCTGCTAGCAGGGGGTGTCAATCAACCTGATCGTATAGGATCGGGCGGATTGATGTCCGCAGCCTCAGAGGCAGCAGACCAGTTATGGAGAAGCGGTCTTAAGACTGCTGCTTCATAACTGCTGTTTCCGGGGAGCATGAAGGCTTGCGTGGAAACAGGGGCATCAGGGGCCATTCGAACCTTCATAAATTGGCCCCATTGTATATAAATGGGTTATACTTTCAGTGATATCCCTCAGTTATTAACAAATCCAGGGAAACTTCAAAAGCATAAAATAATGACCCAGGTCAGTATCAGCAAATTTTGGATAGACACTGTCACCAAGACTATGATTCTCCAAACATTTGCTGGTATAGAGCAAAATGTAATGCCCAGACTCATATGTGAAGATCTACGTCAGTACACTAAAATAAGAAAACCAAGGTATAGGGTAGCACCCTTAAGGGATTAAATGTCCTATTGTCAAGCAGTAACCTATACATAAGTTTGGTATTACAAAACCATAACCTATTAAATAACAACACACAAAGCACAGGCACAAGGACTTAGAGCAAAAGCCTATACTAAAACTTAAAATTTAAAACAAGCTAAAAAAAATTAAAAAAAACACTACCAATAAAAAAAAATCCAAACATAAATAAAACTACCAGTAAATGCCCTAAAACTATAAAAATACCATAAAAATTGCCACCAAAAATGCCAAAGGGCATTTGTCGGCATTGTCCTGAAGTAATCTTACCTCTTTTGCACTAAAATAAAAAAACTATCTTTAAAAAAAACGTAATCTAAAAAAACATAATCTAAGAGCCCTAGCATATAAAAAACTAAGATAAAAAATGCCATGAATAACGCTATCCTAAAAAAAAGCCCTGAAAAGGGCATGTCATTAAGCTCTTTTGCATAGTAAAAAAAAATAACTATACAGGTAGCACTCAGTATACGCCGGGGTTAGGTTCCAGAAGGAATGGTTGTAAATCGAAACTGTTGTCAATTGAAACCCAGTTTATAATGTAAGTCAATGGGAAGTGAGGGAGATAGGTTCCAGCCCCCTCTTAAAATTGTCATAAGTAACACCTAATACATTTATTTTTAAAGCTTTGAAATGAAGACTTTAAATGCTAAACAGCATTATAAAATAAAATAATCACACAACACAGAATATATAATTAAAATAAGTTAAATGAACAAAAACATTTGCTAAACAGCATTATAAACCTAATAAAATAATCACACAACACAGACTTCACTTGCATTTTTCTGCAAACAGTTCTTTCTATGCATTCCAATCTGGACTGATTTATAGACAGGAAGACCTTGTTCCTTTGAAATCTGCTCGATAGCTCAGGTCTGGTTAAACTGATTACTTTCAGCTTGCTTGGCTTTGCTGCAACACAAGCGGACAGCTCCACCTACTGGCTATTTTAATAAATGCACCGCTTCTCAATGCTTTTCAATAGCAGTCACATGACTGGAAAAAAGGTTGTTATTTTGAAACGGTGTAAATTGAACCGTTGTAAAACGAGGGCCACCTGTACAAAACCATGCCCTGGAAAGGGTATAAATAATTTAGATTTTTTGCTTAATAAAAAACTATTTACTTAGATTGTTTTTTGTATAGGGTTTTTATTTTTACTGTGCAAAAGAGCTTAATCACTTATGCTCTTTTAAGGGCATTTCTTTAAGATAGTTTTTTTTTTTTTAGGGAGACAGCTGTGGGTCAATGGGGGTGCTCCTCTGTGGCTGTCCTCTTTTTCTATCTTCCATCCAATGCATCTTTTTTTTCTTCCATTTTACCATCCCTTGTGTCTTCATTCTGTCCCTGCAGCACACTGACGATTGAATGCAAGGTCCCCCTGGAAGATGGAAGAAGAGGAGTGCTGCCATGGACCCACAGCTGTCATCCTAAGGAGCCGGATTCAATTTGGTGAGTATCAACTTTTGGGGTTTAGTGAATAAAAGAAAGATAGTGAGTGCACCCAAGACTAAAGATACTATAAAGAATTTATTAACATCCCCATTGGATAGTTTATATGATAATTACAATATTAAAATCACAATGGAAAAATACATATAAGAATGGGACGTCTCCCAATGATTGTAAAAAGATGAATTCATAAAATTTGCTAATTCATAAAAATGGTAAAATATCCAAACGTACATATGTGTGCTTAAATATTATCAAAAACAAGATATGCGTTAATGCAGATAACCAAGAACAATGTGAATATAACAGCAGCTAAAATACAGAAGTTCATCCGTGGTGTAATAGGGCATAAATTAACTGTTGTATGTGCAAACAAGTTTAAAGCATAGAGCACAAGTCAATTCTGCTGCAAATATTGCATTATCTACTTCTTATCAAACAAAAACTGTCAAAAAGGACTATCTGAAGTGAGTGTATAAGTCGCTCCAAAGATAAGGTTCTGTATCCTCCATTCCCCAAAGGAACTACAAGCCGTCTTAGCTCAAAACGATAGATCGTATCCCAGTGTGACTACTTGCATTTGCGTGACGTGTTGGAATGCCGACTTACATTGTGAGTGGTTCGGGGTGACAGGTGCCTTGCAATAATTGGGCCAAAGTGCCCAGCCTCCTTTTCCCTTGTGAATGATGACTCCTATATGGCTTGGAAGATGTCTGTTAGAAATTATCCTTACTGCCGTAGGATCCTCACATGAGATATGTGGTAGTAGAAGACATCTGCTCTTAGTGCGACAATTGCACACAGGGGTAATAGTCATTAGACAAGTGGTTTCAAAACTGAAATATACCCGGGTAAGGGTGGTTATGTAGAAAAAAAGTTGTATTTTATACAATGCTATCCTCTCTTATCGACTAGTTTCACCCTCTTGCAGGGCTTTATCCTGAGGATCCTACGGCAATAAGGATAGTTTCTAACAAACACCTTCCAAGCCATATAGGAGTAATTATTCACAAGAAAAAGGGGGCGGTCACTTTGGCCCAATTATCGCAAGGGGCCTGTCACCCCCAACCACTCACAGTGTAAGCTGGCATTCCAACACGTCACGCAAAGGCAAGTAGTCACACTGGGACACGTGGCCTAGCATTTTGAGCTAAGACAGCTGGTAGTTCCTTTGGGGAATGGAGAATACAGAACGGCTAAATGCTGTGGAAAATACTGATCATATCCACCAAGAAAATCTCCTGTGTAGAGATAATCAGCGAGAAACTGTAAGTCTAATATCACACGTACCTTTGGAGCGACTTATACACTCACTTCGGATAGTCCTATTGACAGTTTTTGTTTGCTAAGCAGTAGATAACGCAATATTTGCAGCAGAATTGACTTGTGCTCTATGCTTTAAACTTGTTTGCACATACGGTAGTTAATTTATGCCCTATTACACCACGGATGAACTTTTGTATTTTAGCCGCTGTTATTTTCACATTGTTCTTGGTTATCTGCATTAATGCATATCTTGTTTTTGATAATATTTAAGCACACATATGTACGTTTTGATATTTTAGCATTTTTATGAATTAGCACATTTTATGAATTCATCTTTTTACAATCATTGGGAGACGTCCCATTCTTATATGTATTTTTCCATTGTGATTTTAATATTGTAATTATCATATAAACTATCCAATGCGGATGTTAATAAATTCTTTATAGTATCTTTAGTCTTGGGCGCACTCACTATCTTTCTTTTTTCACTTATTTATTGTTTTACTAATAGAGGAGTTATGGCAGGTGTAGTGTGTGATACTTTTAGCTAAGCGCATTTTCTTTGTATATTGCATTTTGGGGTTTAGTGTTAGGGTTTTTTTGGGGGGAGCTAGGATAGTTTTTTTACTTTGCAAAAGAGCTTAGTCACTGTTGTCTGGTTAAGAGCATTTTCTTAGAATAGGTTTTTTTTAACATAGGCCTAGATTACGAGTTTTGCATTAGAGGCTATGCGGTGCTAACTAGCAGTTTTGTCTCACCACTCACTTTCCTACAGCGCTGGTATTACGAGTTTTCAGAAACCCATCGTTAAAAGACAAGAAGTGAGCGTTGAGCAAAATTGTGCTCCTTACCGCACTCCAATACCAGCGCTGCTTAAGTCAGCGGTGAGCTGGTCGTACGTGCTCATGCACAATTTCCCCATAGGAATTAACGGGGAGAGCTGGCTGAGAAAAAGTCTAACACCTGCAAAAAAGCAGCATAAAACTCACTAACGCAGCCCCATTGATTCCTATGGAGAAATAAAAGTTATGTCCACACCTAACACCCTAACATGAACCCCGAGTCTAAACACCCCTAATCTTACACTTATTAACCCTAATCTGCCGCCCCGACATCACAGACACCTACATTATACTTATTAACTCCTAATCTGCCGCTCCGGACACCGCCGCCACCTACATTATAGTTATTACCCCTAATCTGCTGCCCCCAACATCCCTGACAACTACATTATATTTATTAACCCCTAATCTGCCGCCCCAATGTCGATGCAACCTACCTACACATAATAACCCCGAATCTGCCGCCCCCAACGTCGCCTCCACTATATTAAAGTTATTAACCCCTAAATCTAAGTCTAACCCTAACACCCCCTAACTTAAATATAATTTAAATAAATCTAAATAAATATTACTATCATTAACTAAATAATTCCTATAAAAAACTAAATACTTACCTATAAAATAAACCCTAAGCTAGCTACAATATAACTAATAGTTACATTGTAGCTATCATAGGGTTTATTTTTATTTTACAGGCAAGTTTGTATTTATTTGAACTAGGTAGGGTAGTTATTAAATAGTTATTAACTATTTAATAACTACCTAACTAAAATACATACAAAAGTACCTGTGAAATAAAACCTAACCTAAGTTACACTAACACCTAACACTACACTATAATTAAATAAATTAACTAAATTAAATACAATTAAATCAATTAAATTAGATTAGCTAAAGTACAAAAAACAAACACTAAATTACCGAAAATTATAAACAAATTACAAGATATTTAAACGAATTACACCTAATCTAATAGCCCTATCAAAATAAAAAGCCCCCCCAAAATAAAAAAAAAAACCCTAGCCTAAACTAAACTACCAATAGCCCTTAAAAGGAACTTTTGCGGGGCATTGCCCCAAAGTAATCAGCTCTTTTATCTGAAAAAAAAATATTACTGACTTTTAAATGCGTTAGGACTATTGATGGGGTAGGGTGTACCGCTCACTTTTTGGCCTCCCAGGACAGACTCGTAATATCAGCGCTATGGAAGTCCCATAGAAAAAAGACTTTACGAAGGTTACGTAAGTCGTTTTGCGGTAAGGCCAAATAAGTGTGCAGTGACCCTAAACCTTCAAGACTTGTAATACCAGCGGGCGTAAAAAAGCAGAGTTAGGACCTCTTAACGCTGCTTTTTTACCCTAACGCACAACCCGTAATCTAGCCGTTAGGTTTTTATTAGTAAGGGGGGGAACTGGCTTTGCAAAAGAGCTTAATTACTGATGCTCTAAGCCAAAAGTGTGCGCTAAGTCAAAGGTTAAATAGTAGAGTTCTTTACTTGCTTTTAAACTGTGGTTTTCTATTGAAATATAAGTTTTAAATACTGCATACATACACACACACACACATATATATATATATATATATATATATATATATATATATGTGTATATATATATATATATATATATATATATATATATATAAAAACACTCCCTTGTTATTTACTGACTTCACTACTGCAATAACCTACTTACTGGCCTTCCTCTTTCCCGCCTCTCCCCCCTTCCAATCCGTCCTAAATGCCTCTGCCAGGCTAATCCACATTTCCTGTCGTTCTGTATCTGCTGCACCTCTCAGCAAGTCCCTTCATTAGTTTCCCATTCACAGCAGAATTAAATTCAAAATCTTCATCCTTACATACAAAGCTCTCACCAATGCCACTTCCCTCTATCTATCCTCTCTATTAAGTTTGCTCTAGCCCGCCCACTAAGTTCCAACAATGATCTGCTCCTTGCATCTTCGACTATCACCTCTTCTCATGCTAGACTGCAGGACTTCTGAGAATACGAAAATGAGAGGGCGCTAATAGCCAGGAAAATCAACACACTTAATCTGTAAATACTATGGTGTAAAAATTAATCAACGAATTGTGAGGAATAAAAAAAGTTTTTACTACAATAAATCGCAATAAAAACAACAAGGGACGTCTCCCTTACATATAACAGTGGCAGTTCATATAAAAAGAGAATATACCCACAGGACAGTTCCTTAGAATCAGAAAGAAATAGATTCCACAATAGAGGTTATTCGGAACAAGAATTAGAAGGGGCCATTCATAGAGCATCTATGACAGATAGAAGTTCACTCAAAATATAAAGATAAAACCTTAACAACCACCACTGCCAACAGCAATGAATATGATGTAGCGCTCATTACAGACTATAGTGAGAATCACCTAGTATTAAGGAAAATAATCAATAAACACTGGCACAAATTAAAAAGGACCCTCTAATAGGAGACTTACTCGCCTTTAAACTTAAGATTATATTCAGAAAGGCAAAAAACCTGAGACAAATTCTGGCACCTAGTGAATTAAAAAAATTGACAGAGATTTACTTGGGCACAACCTAAAAGTTTTTTTCCCGTGCCATTTATGCAGAGCGTGTAAATACAGCACCAAGAGCAGCTCAGTAACTTTAACAGGAACAGGAGAGAATTTCAATATTAAAGACACAATCAGATGTTCACAGAAAGTTGTTGTATAGCTTATAAAATGTTCATGTAATTTATTTTATATTGGCGAGACTACTAGGATGCTACGAGACAGGATAAGAGAACACCTCTGCAATATTGAAAAGGGAAATCTTGACACTAATCTATACAAACATTTTAGGGATATCCACAATAATAATTTACAACATTTTAAATTTTGGGGCATATGCATAGTTAGAGGGGACTGGAGAGTGGGTAATTTTGAGGGTAAGCTCCTCAAAAAGGAATCTGAGTTAATATATAAATTTGACACCCTCTATCCAAGAGGTCTTAACTCCGAGCTGGATTTGTCTCCCTTTTTGGGAGTTTAGATCCCTTTTTTAAATATGTATATCTAATCTCTGGCCCTTATCTTATATATTGTCACCTTATATCTATATAGAATTTATTGTAGTGTAGCTGTAGCTCTTATATATACACTTATTCACTCTCCAACATGTCAACATGTTTGAATTAGTGTACAAAAAAATGAACTTGTATTCATATTAAGTGTAAATCAAATTTGATTAATTTATCAGTTATTGTTATATTGTGTATTTTTATTAAGTTGCCATTTTTAGATTTATACTTGCAGAATACCACCATCTTTGCAGTATACCACCCTTTTATGTTTTATATACCTTTTTCATACATTTTTCATATATACTTTTCATATATATTTTCAGATTTTTTAATATAATTATTAAATTTATTTCACAAAAGAACCATCGCCCTTTTTTAATATTGGATGATATATATCTTTTAACACAATTCTATTGCTTGGTCTCATCTGATGATCTCAGAAAGATGTAAGAAAATCTACGGCTTGAATACATTATTCCACCTTAAAAGATTTCCACCTTTAGAGACAATTAAGAAGAAAAATTGACCTATGGAGTTGCAGCAGCGGATTTTTAAATCTTGTTCCAGGAGCAACTGTCATCTTGATAAAGCCCTACATTGGGTGAAACGCGTAGAAGGAAAGAAGTTGTTTGTCCTGCAAAGAGCAATTCTAACTAGGTACCTAGTCCTTTGCCCGTGCGTGTCATACGCTAAGTGCGGGTTTTCACAGGTGAAGTCAGCTGTTGCTGCCGGGCTCCTGATTGTTCTGAGAGGCGTTAGGAGCGGCGGTCTTCCAGTGAGACGCTGACATCGGACATCATCACAAGTGGTCAGTGTGAAAGTTCAGTTACGAACTGAGGCTGTCATATTACACTTTAGAGCAAACGCTATTATTCTCTCTAAAGGTGAGCAGTATCACACAGAGTACACCAATATATAGATGATCTGGCAAGGCGCTTCGGAGTGCTAATTCTGATATTGTTTTTGGCTCACATATAAGAGACTGTTCTACATGGTCATACATAAGTGTTTCTATACACTCCCGATACAAGGTGGATCATAAATTTTGTCCAAGCACTATATTAACTTCTGTTTAGCAACAAAGTTGCAATTCATTCAGCTTTTAATAGAGAATAATGAAAAGTATCAACTAACATTTTAGATATTACATCATCCATATCCTGAACATCAACTTCGTCTTAAATTGGATCTTTTACGGACAATACAATTGTTTTTAATATTATGAACATTGGGAGATACTATTTTGATGAATTTTTGTGATTTTTATGTATTTTCAACAAAGGTTTTACATATATACTTTTTTCTTTTCCATTTTTTCTTAGGGTGGTATTCTAGCAAGATAATCAATACATCATTTTTTTTTTTATATGAACTGTCACTGTTATATGTAAGGGAGACATCCCTTGTTGTTTTTATTGTGATTTATTGTAGTAAAAACTTTTTTTATTCCTCACAATTCGTTGATTAATTTTTACACCATAGTATTTTTTTACACCATAGTATTTACAGATTAACGGCTAGATTTAGAGTTTTGTCGGTAACGACCCGCGTAGCTAACGCTGGCTTTTTTCTGGCCGCACCTTTAAAATAACTCTGGTATTGAGAGTCCACAGAATGGCTGCCTTAGGCTCCAAAAAAGGAGCGTACAGCATATTTAACGCCACTGCAACTCTTGATACCAGAGTTGCTTACGGAAGCGGCCAGCTTCAAAAACGTGCTCGTGCACGATTCCCCCATAGGAAATAATGGGGCTGTTTGAGCTGAAAAAAAACCTAACACCTGCAAAAAAGCCGCATTAAGCTCCTAACGCAGCCCCATTGTTTGCTATGGGGAAACACTTCCTACGTCTGCACCTAACACTCTAACATGTACCCCGAGTCTAAACACCCCTAACCTTACACTTATTAACCCCTATTCTGCCGCCCCCGCTATCGCTGACCCCTGTATATTATTTTTAACCCCTAATCTGCTGCTCCGTAAACCGCCGCTACTTACATTATCCCTATGTACCCCTAATCTGCTGCCCCTAACACCGCTGACCCCTATATTATATCTATTAACCCCTAATCTGCCCCCCACAACGTCGCCTCCACCTGCCTACACTTATTAACCCCTAATCTGCCGAGCGGACCGCACATCTATTATTATAAAGTTATTAACCCCTAATCCGCCTCACTAACCCTATAATAAATAGTATTAACCCCTAATCTGCCCTCCCTAACATCGCTGACACCTAACTTAAATTATTAACCCCTAATCTGCCGACTGGAGTTCACCGCTATTCTAATAAAGCTATCCTAAAGCTAAGTCTAACCCTAACACTAACACCCCCCTAAATTAAATATAATTTTAATCTAACAAAATTAATTAACTCTTCTTAAATAAATTATTCCTATTTAAAGCTAAATACTTACCTGTAAAATAAATCCTAATATAGCTACAATATAAATTATAATTATATTATAGCTATTTTAGGATTAATATTTATTTTACAGGTAACTTTGTATTTATTTTAACCAGGTACAATAGCTATTAAATAGTTAAGAACTATTTAATAGCTAAAATAGTTAAAATAATTACAAATTTACCTGTAAAATAAATCCTAACCTAAGTTACAATTAAACCTAACACTACACTATCAATAAATAAATTAAATACAATTCCTACAAATAAATACAATGAAATAAACTAACTAAAGTACAAAAAATAAAAAAGAACTAAGTTACAAAAAATAAAAAAATATTTACAAACATTAGAAAAATATTACAACAATTTTAAACTAATTACACCTACTCTAAGCCCCCTAATAAAATAACAAAGCCCCCCAAAATAAAAAAATGCCCTACCCTATTCTAAATTACTAAAGTTCAAAGCTCTTTTACCTTATCAGCCCTGAACAGGGCCCTTTGTGGGGCATGCCCCAAGAAGTTCAGCTCTTTTGCCTGTAAAAAAAAACATACAATACCCCCCCCAACATTACAACCCACCACCCACATACCCCTAATCTAACCCAAACCCTCCTTAAATAAACCTAACACTAAGCCCCTGAAGATCTTCCTACCTTATCTTCACCATACCAGGTTCACCGATCGATCCAGAAGAGCTCCTCCGATGTCCTGATCCAAGCCCAAGCGGGGGGCTGAAGAGGTCCATGATCCGGCTGAAGTCATCATCCAAGCGGGAGCTGAAGAGGTCCATGATCCGGCTGAAGTCTTCATCCAAGCGGGAGCTGAAGAGGTCCATGATCCGGATGAAGTCTTCTATCAACGGCATCTTCAATCTTCTTTCTTCGGGAGCCATCATCTTCCATCCGTCGCGGAACATCCTCTTCTCCCGACGCCTACTCGCCGAATGACGGTTCCTTTAAATGACGTCATCCAAGATGGCGTCCCTCGAATTCCGATTGGCTGATAGGATTCTATCAGCCAATCGGAATTAAGGTAGGAATATTCTGATTGGCTGATGGAATCAGCCAATCAGAATCAAGTTCAATCCGATTGGCTGATTGGATCAGCCAATCGGATTGAACTTGATTCTGATTGGCTGATTCCATCAGCCAATCAGAATATTCCTACCTTAATTCCGGTTGGCTGATAGAATCCTATCAGCCAATCGGAATTCGAGGGACGCCATCTTGGATGACGTCCCTTAAAGGAACCATCATTCGTTGGGAAGTCGTCGTTGGAAGAAGATGGGTCCGCGGTGGAGGTCTTCAAGATGGAGCCGGTCCTCATCGGATGAAGATAGAAGATGCCGCTTGGAAGATGATGGTTGCCGGTCCGGATCTACTCTTCTTCCCGGATAGAATGAAGACTTTGGAGCCTCTTCTGGACTTCTTCAGCTGTCGGATGATGGATGTCTAGCCCCCCTTGGGCTTAGATGAAGATTTTGGAGCCAGGACCGATCGGTGATACCCGGTGAGGTGAAGATAAGGTAGGAAGATCTTCAGGGGCTTAGTGTTAAGTTTATTTAAGGGGGGTTTGGGTTAGATTAGGGGTATGTGGGTGGTGGGTTGTAATGTTGGGGGGGGTATTGTATGTTTTTTTTTTACAGGCAAAAGAGCTGAATTCTTTGGTGCATGCCCCGCAAAGTGCCCTGTTCAGGGCTGGTAAGGTAAAAGAGCTTTGAACTTTTGTAATTTAGAATAGGGTAGGGCATTTTTTATTTTGGGGGGCTTTGTTATTTTATTAGGGGGCTTAGAGTAGGTGTAATTAGTTTAAAATTGTTGTAATATTTTTCTTATGTTTGTAAATATTTTTTTATTTTTTGTAACTTAGTTCTTTTTTATTTTTTGTACTTTAGTTAGTTTATTTCATTGTAGTTATTTGTAGGTATTGTATTTAATTAATTTATTGATAGTGTAGTGTTAGGTTTAATTGTAACTTAGGTTAGGATTTATTTTACAGGTAATTTTGTAATTATTTTAACTATTTTAGCTATTAAATAGTTCTTAACTATTTAATAGCTATTGTACCTGGTTAAAATAAATACAAAGTTACCTGTAAAATAAATATTAATCCTAAAATAGCTATAATATAATTATAATTTATATTGTAGCTATATTAGGATTTATTTTACAGGTAAGTATTTAGCTTTAAATAGGAATAATTTATTTAATAAGAGTTAATTAATTTAGTTAGATTTAAATTATATTTAACTTAGGGGGTGTTAGTGTTAGGGTTAGACTTAGCTTTAGGGGTGATTACATTTATTAGAATAGCGGCGAGATTCGGTCGGCAGATTAGGGGTTAATAATTGAAGTTAGGTGTCGGCAATGTTAGGGAGGGCAGATTAGGGGTTAATAAATATAATATAGGGGTCGGCGATGTTAGGGCAGCAGATTAGGGGTACATAGCTATAATGTAGCTGGCGGAGGCATGCGGACGGCAGATTAGGGGTTAATACGTGTAGGTAGCTGGCGGCGACGTTGTGGGGGGCAGATTAGGGGTTAATAAATATAATATAGGGGTCGGCGATGTTAGGGCAGCAGATTAGGGGTATATAGCTATAATGTAGCTGGCAGCGGCGTGCGGACGGCAGATTAGGGGTTAATAAGTGTAGGTAGCTGGCGGCGACGTTGTGGGGGGCAGATTAGGGGTTAATAAATATAATATAGGGGTCGGCGGTGTTAGGGGCAGCAGATTAGCGGTACATAAGGATAACGTAGGTGGCGGTCGGCAGATTAGGGGTACATAGGTAGTTGTTTAGGGGTACATAGGTAGGGTTTAGGGGTACATAGGTAGTTTATGGGTCTTAGTGTACTTTAGGGCACAGTAGTTAAGAGCTTTATGAACCGGCGTTAGCCCAGAAAGCTCTTAACTACTGACTTTTTTCTGCGGCTGGAGTTTTGTCGTTAGATTTCTAACGTTCACTTCAGCCATGACTCTAAATACCGGAGTTAGAAAGATCCCATTGAAAAGATAGGATACGCAATTGACGTAAGGGGATCTTCGGTATGGAAAAGTCGCGGCTGAAAAGTGAGCGTTAGACCCTTTTTTGAATGACTCCAAATACCGGCGGTAGCCTAAAACCAGCGTTAGGAGCCTCTACCGCTGGTTTTCACGGCTACCGCCAAACTCCAAATCTAGGCCTAAGTGTGTTGATTTTCCTGGCTATTAGCGCCCTCTCATTTTTGTATTCTCTGTTTTTTACTGTGGCCATTTTGGAGAGGTGGTCGGGGAGAGGCTTGGAAAATCTTTAGACTTTTTTAGCGCTGTATATTTTCTCTTTGTTACTGCAGGACTTCTGTCATGCTGCACCTACCCTCTGGAACACTCTCGCTCATGCTGTAAGGCTTCCCCTAATCTTTCTTCTTTTAAATGCTCCCTGAAGACTTTTTTGTTCAGAGCAGCCTACCACCCAACTCAGTAACAAATTACTTTCACTTACCTAATATCCCTCATCTATCTCTGCATTAACTTCTTTTTCACTTTTGCCATTCTCAACTCCTGTTTCCCAACCTCCTACCCTTCTAGATTTTAAGTTCCCATAGGAATAGGGCCCTCAATTCCTCCTGTATGTGTTTGTCAATTTTTTTCCTATCTCTTATAGTTTTATATCTTTGTTTTATTTAAGTGAATTGTAAACATAGACAGCACTGCCGAATATGTTGGCACTTCATAATTAAAGTATAATAATAAATAATAATACATACATACATACACACACACACACACACATTAAAATATACACAAACACAAATACACACACATGCATATACACATTTGAGCCCTTCCCAGTCCAGCACCTGATCATAAACCTTTTAAATCATTGTTAAAACATTTTAAAGTAATAAACCTTAATTATACATTTATTATGTATACATATGAGTGGATACTTTATTTGAATATATTATACATGTTTTGTTATACATATTTTCAAGCATTAATACATTACTTTAGGTTTCTAAAAGTGTCCAGTGCTTGTAATATGAGTGATAATAGCGCACCCTGCACTATCCTTTAAGGTATAGGGCTAACTAAAAAAACGTTGGCCATGTTAAGATACTCTCGTAAACCTTTTGTTACCATCCAATTATAATACCAGATGTACATTATTCTTTCTGCAAGGTCACATTAAATATAACGCACCAAGTTAAGCTGCACTTGTAATCTAGCCCAATGTCACTGTAAAATACATGCAGGGTTCCACATAGCGTATTCCATAAAATAGAAACCCAGGGGATTTCCTACTGACTTGTACAAAAACACCAGACCAATGGTTTCTATAAGCAGGCTAGGGATCAGAGTATCCCAGCTGACTCACTCCAAGCAGCAGCTTCACATGTGATTCCAATAAAACAAAATATAAATAAATAAATATAAATAATATGCTTACAACTATGTCTGCCAGAAGTTGGTATGCATATACATTTGTGTTTCTATTTTATGGATTATACTATGCGGCGCCAACTTGGGTTTTACAGTAACATTGGGATTGAAGTGGAGCTTAACTGATAGAGCAGGGTGCATTAGCTTTAGTGTGACCTTGCACAAAAACAGGGCTGAAACTGGAAATCCCAGCACGTGGCAAGCTGCCTCCCATAGAAAGTATTGAATGGAGAATTATGCATACAGGGAGAGGAAATGCAGTGAGGTAGCAAGGGGGGAGTGAATTTTGCTTATATTTGGTGAGATAAAATACAGAGGTCTGTGTGCGGAACATGCTTACAGCTACATCGTAAACAATAACAAAATGTGTATATATTATGGCAAGAAAAAACAGAAAACCAGCTATAACAAAGAATATAACAAAATATAGTTACAAATGTCACTCCCACTGAAGACAATTGCACCCTCACTCAGTCTCTCCAGGGCTATTTAAAGCTTCAGGTCCCAACAGAGGATCAGTCATTTTCAGGAGGTGCTTATAAAAGACATATCCCTGAGAAAATAATAATGACTCATAAATAAGTTAAATTCACAAAAGCCCACTTTATTGCAGACATTCCAGTCACCTCAAGATTTGACGTCCATAGAGAAGTCAAAATTCAAACACAAATTTATAGATAGATAGATAGATAAATGTTAGATAGATATAAAAATAACATAGTAACAAAGTAGATGACGTTGAGAAGTGGCATCTTCCAACCTATACAAATCTTAATATACTTACAATAAAAGCTTCAGTTATGTTTAAATTAATCCCATTAAAAAAGGTGACCCATTTAACACAAGTAACCATATCCCTGAATTATGTTTCCAGACAGAAATGTATCTACACCATTTTAAATCTATCTAAGGTATTGGCATTTACATAATATGATTGCTCTTACAGTGAAAAAATATTAATGTTGCTGGAGATTAAGGGGCCTATCTATCAAATTCCATATGGAGCTTGATGTCCCGTGTTTCTGGCGAGCCTGCAGGCTCGCCAGAAACAGCAGTTATGAAGCAGCGGTCACAAAGACCGCTTCTCCATAACCTGTCCGTCTGCTCTGAGCAGGCGGACACACATTGCCACAATACAACCCGATCGAGTACGATCGAGTTGATTGACACCCCCTGCTGGCTGCCTATTGGCCGCGAGTCTGCAGGGGGCAGCGTTGCACCAGCAGCTCTTGTGAGCTGCTGGTGCAATGCTGAATACGGAGAGCGTATTGCTCGCCGTATTCAGCGAGGTCTGGCAGACCTAATCCGCACTGTCGGATCAGGTCCACCAGACCTTGATAAATATGCCCCTAAATCTCCTTTCCTGCAGCCTTAAGTTGTGACCTCTTGCCATAAACAATTTTCTTGGAATAAACAGAGCTTTCACCATATCTCTATATGGGCCTTGAATATATTTATATAATGCAGGGGTGGGCAAAAGGTAGATCGCGGTCTACCAGTGGACCGCAAGTGAATTTTGAGGTGACCGCCTGGAAGATTTCAAAAGTCTGCATAATAAGAGAAACATTTCTCACACATCTAGATACTGAGTGAAGAGCCTTATCACCGTAGATATATGTGAAATGTTTCTGTTATGCAGACTTTTGAAATCGGCTATGAGTCTATGATGGCGGTATGTGTACTTCAGCATGCGCAACGCGGCTGTAGCTGAACTTGCTGCTCCACTTTGATTACTGCCTGTCCCAAACTCTCATACTTTTTGTCTCAAAAAGTGGTCAGTTCATAGTAGAGACTCTTCATGCGCCAGGCTGAGATGCTGCTCGGTATCCCTGGTTTTGGCAGTTCCAAGTCCTGCTCTGTCTAATATTCTGCTTCTACTTTCTAGTTCTGTCCTCCGTTACTTGTCACTACTTATTCAAACGCAGGCACGGTACACAGATATGGTTGCTTGATAGTCCCAGCGTGACGTAAAGAGAGAGCTCTCGCAGTAAGTAAAGAGCGCAGCTGATTTTTAAAGCTGTATTATTTGTGGCAAACATTTAAACAAAAATTTCAGCCAGCAGTTCCTATTTGTGGCAAAAATAAAATTTTCCGCCAGCGACTGGTGTTTTTTTTTTAGTTAGGTGACCACGTCACTTGGAATAAAATTAGAGGTAGCCCTTGCCTTACAAAGTCTGCCCACCCCTGATATAATGTAACCATGTCACCTCACAAGTGCGTTTTTTGGCTTGGCTCTCCTCATAGCTTGAATTCTCCATTCCCCTTAGTAGTTTTGTGGCTTTTCTCTGAACTTTTTCTAAATCTGCAATGTCTTTTTGAGATTGATCACCAGAACTACACTGCGTACTCAAGGTGAGATCTTACCAGGGATTTATATAGCAGAATAATGCTTTCCTTCTTTGCATCAATACCTCTTGTAATATATGCTAGTATCTTATTAGCCCTAAAAGCCACTGCTCTGCATTGTGCACCCATCTTTACTTGTCATCTATTACTATTCCCAAATCCCTTTCCTTCTCTGTTTGGCAAATTCTAGTCCCATTTATTTAATAGGATGCCTGCTTATTTTTACTTCCAAAATGTAGAACCTTGCATTTTCCAGTATTAAATCGAATTTTCCATTTACCTGCCCATTCTTCAAATTTTTGTAGATCCCCTTGTAAAGCAATTTCACCCTGCACTGACCTAATGAACTTACACAACGTTATATCATCTGCAAAAATAGAGATATTGCTATTTAATCCTTGCTCTAAGTAATGAATAAGAATATTAAAAAGAACAGAGCCCAGTACTGATCCTTGGGGGACTCCAATGATTTCCTTTGTCCAATCGGACTATGATCCGTTTACTATCACTCATTGCTCCCTGTCTTTTATCTTTTTTAGCTATTCCCAGTCCCTTAATTTTGTACATTGATCTCTCATGTTGCAGTGTATCAAACATACTTGCAAAATCCAAGTATATCAAATCAACTGATTCCATTTTATCAATATTTTTACTTCCTTGTAGAGTTTAATTAGTTTATTTCTCATAACACCATGCTGGTTTGAACTCATAACCTTGTTTACACGAATATACTCATCAATACAATCCCTTCAAGCATCTTTCCTACTATTGATGTCAGACGAATTGGTCTATAGCTTCCTTGATCAGCCCTACCTCACCTTTTAAAAAGTGGTCCACTTCAACTTTACGCCAGTCCTGGGGTACTATGCTCGAGGATAATGAGTCTTGAAAAATTAAGAGTAGAGGTTTAGCAATAACAGTGCTAAGTTCCCGTAAAAGCCTTGGGTGTATTCCATCTGGAGTTGTATTTACCTTAATATAATTTTTTTCCCGATATGCTCTAGAGATAACCAAGTTAATGGTATGGGCTTGTTTGTCCTAGTTTGTTTCAAAGTATTTCTCATTGGTTCCTCTCTTGTGTATACTGAAGAAAATAACTGGTTTAGTACCTATATTCTCTTTCTTAGATTGGTTTGCCATTTATGTACTTAAAAAAACTTTTAAAGTTTGACTTAAAACGTGGTAATTCATTTTTCATTTTCAATTTTGGTTAATTGAATTGCTTTTTTTTTGCATGCTTTGATACATTCCTCATATAATTGATTCTGTATTATTTTCTTTGAAAAATTTAAATGCCCTAAATTTTTTCCTAATTTCACATTTTTATTTAGCCACATTGGTTTCAATTTATTTATTTTACTTGTATTTTACTTGTATAACCATGTGGTATGTGTTGATATGTATATTTATTTAACAAAGTTTTAAATGTTATCAATTTATCCTCTATATTTTTATTAGAGAATACTTTGGGGTAAATGTATCATGGTGCGGAAAGACATGATCTGCCATACGCTGACGGCATTTATCATTGCTCCAGCAGTTCTTGTGAACCCCACCATTCGTCGTCTTGATAAAGTTTGCATAAGCCAAACGAAACGCGTAGACAGGACGGTCTACAAGCATTTGCAAGCACTCTGCACGTTATAAGAGATTGTTTTTTAACTGTTTAGGATGGCAATTCACCAAAGAGGCTGGATATCCGATACGCAGAGACACAAGGGAAGCAGTGGTCGCTACCTGCCGATCTGTGTAGACTAAGAAGATCATCAGGATTTTTAATAAGGCATTTATGATTTTATCTTTTGTAAGTGCATTAGATTGTGAGCGCCAATAAAGTTAAAAAGATTTTACCGTGAATATGGGATGCGCTTTTTGTTCTTGTTGTTTTAGTACATACAAAGTCTGAGCACTCCTTTGGCTCAGTGAATGTGTAAGCTGCAGAAAAGATTCAACAGCAAGGGACGAAAGAGAACTGACAAGAGGAATTCTGTGACTCAGTTATAAGTTTCTATCCAAACTCCCGGAGTCATGAATGTAGTAGAATGTAAATGTCCACAGCTCTCCAATGCTAGAAAATTTCTTTATTAGGACAAAATAGCGACGTTTCGAGGCTAATGCCTCTTAATCATGCATAGGCTATTACAAACTTATCACACCTTATATACCTGTTGGTTTGGTGCCACAGGGCCCACAACCTGTTAAAAATAGTGACACCTGCTGGTGTTCTTATGTATTACATTAAAAAAGCATGTATACACAATTATATACACATGCTTATAGAAATTGTATGATTTACTGATGAAACAAGACAAAATTGTATCTTTTTAGAATTTTAAAGAAGTTCACATGGTTAATTTTAAACCATTTAGATAGTACACTTGTTATAATGAAAAAGGTTAATTCATGAGATGTAAGCAAGTAAATTTCTAGCTATAGAGGATTTCTATTATGTACTGATCCAATATTAAACTAAGATAAAAGTTTAATTCTTAATTTATCTTATGAAAATTATTTTATTAAATTATATTGGATAAGAGTATTATATGGCTGGTTTAATATTGCTGATAATGAAACTATTATAAGGCCCATATAGTGTAACCTTTATTTGAACATACTATAGCATACTTAAAGGTAAACTGACAGATCTAGTTCTCTGTTTAGGCCTCTAGGAGCCAATGTTTCTAGTTTATGAATCCACCATGATTCTTTCTGCTTTAATAAAGTTTCCCTATCTTGGCCACTTCTCTGGGGTTTTATCTGATCAATCACTTGCCATCTCATTTGACTGATATTGTGGCCTTTTTCTATGAAATGACTAGATACTGGGGCCTCTTTGTTTTTACAGCGTATATTAGAGCGATGTTGGCTCATCCTATCTTTTACTTTACGGGTGGTCTCTCCCAAGTAAACCAGAGAACATGTTCACTTAATTAAGTATACAACGTGTGTAGTGTCACACGTATAGAAACCTCTGATATCATATCTTGTACCATTATGGGGATGATGGAAAAATTTGCCTTTAATTATGGAGCTACAGCTCATGCAATTTAAGCATGGGTATGTGCCATAGTTTTTACTACCTATATGGGTTTGAATACTCCCTCTGCTTGGACCCACATCAGATTTTACCAAGTGATCTCTCAAATTTTTTACACGTCTGTGGGCCATTAGGGGAGGATTTTTGAAGATGGGTATTTTGTCATTACAGTCACTAAGTATATGCCAATGTTTTCTTATGCTTTTAGTAATTTCTTTACTATAGTGACTGTACTGAGAAACAAAGACCATCCTGTTCTCTTTTTGTTTAGTGGTATTATTCTTATTATGTGGCTTTAATACCTCATGTTTCTTTTCTTCAATTATCCTAGCTGGGTAGCCTCTTTCAATAAATTTGTGTGCCATTTCATCTATACGTTGATTACATTTCTGGGTGTTACTCACTATTCTTTTTACACGAAGAAGCTGGCTCTTAGGTAGAGATTCTACCAGAGGTCTTGGGTGAAAGCTGTCAAATCTAAGTAAGGTGTTTTTATCAGTATTTTTAGTATACAAATCAAACTCTAATATATTAGCAGCTTTTATAACCTTAGTGTCTAAGAACGTTATACTTTCTTCACTATAAGTGATAGTCAATTCCAGACCTTGAACAGATGAATTTACCTCTCTAACAAATTTTTCCAGGGATCCAATGTCTCCCCACCACACGCCAAAGACATCATCTATGAATCTCCACCAGATGGAGCCATATTCTTTAAAGATAGTATTCTCATAAATGATTTTCTCCTCTATCTCATTCATGAAAAGATTGGCGTATGATGGGGCCACATTGGATCCCATGGCTGTTCCTCTCAACTGTACATACCATTCATCTTCAAATAGAAAATAGTTCCAAAACAAAATTAGTCTTAATAGTTCTTCAATGAATTTACCCTGTTTCCTAGTACATATATTGTTATTCAATACATTTTTCATGACAATAGAAATACCTGTTTCATGTTTTATACATGTATATAAGCTTTTTACATCCATAGTGAAGAGTATGTACTTACTAGAGGGGAATTCTAGACTTTTGGCTTTTGCAAGAAAATGATTAGTATCCTTAATATATGAAGACATTTTGTTAACCTCTGGTTGCAAAATTTTATCTATAAATATAGAAATGTTAGAAAATACCGATTGAACACTGGAGACAATAGGCCTGCCAGGAGGTCTCTTTACATCCTTATGGACCTTGGGAACACTATAGAATATAGGGGTTCTGGGATTCTGTACAAAAAGATATTCTTTTAGCTTTTTATCTATGATGTGATCATTATAAGCTTGTTCTAAAATGTGTGAAATTTCTTTTTGTAATAACTTAACAGGATTACTATTCAGTTTTTTATAGGTTGTTTGATCCTGTAATTGCCCCTTAATCTCTTCTATATAATATGTTCTATCCATAAGTACTAAGGCCCCGCCCTTGTCTGCCCCTTTAAAGATTAAATCTTTCTGGTTCTTTAAGGAGTTTAAAGCTTTTTGGTCATTAGATGTAAAATTAGTAGAGCACTTTTTCTTGTTGTTATGTGTTTTTCTTAATCTTTGTATATCCTGTTCTACCAGCTTGATATATGTGTTTATGCTGTGTTCATTTACATTTGGATTAAATGTGCTGTTCTTCTTAACAAGACCCATTTCAGAAAGAGACCATTTACTACAGCTTTCTTTTTGAGATGCATTGTAATCACATATATAATTTAAAAACCAATATTTAAGCTTAACACTCCTGAAAAATTTATAAAGATCCTTTTCCAACTCAAAAAAGTTAATACTAGTAGAGGGACAAAAGGAAAGGCCCTTATCTAACAATCCTTCTTCAAGATCTGTTAACAAGTGTCCAGATATATTAATGACAGTACTGTCTCTCTGCATTATGCAGTTTACTTGCGGTTTTGAGTTTTCTTCGATCCGTGATATCTCCTCGTTGTCATTCTGCTTTTCTTGGTGCCACTTGCTATGTTTCCTGCCTCCTCTGCGCTGCTTTCTTCTCCACTTGCTTCTAAAGGGGAGGCCGATTGCTCGGAGGAGCTGTCCTGTGATGGCGTTCCTGACGTCGCTCTCTGATGACGTGGATTACGTGCGTGCGTGTTGCGTCTCCTTCTATTGGTTGGTTGGTTGCCATGACCACTTTGACGCCATTTGTACACAAAGCCTCTGCGGTAATCGTCCTCATCTCTGAGAAATTTGACCCTTTTGGTTTCCTTGATTTCGCTCTGTGCCGTCTTGATCTTCTCATCTATCTGTGTCTCTAACAGGGATTTGAGAGATCACTTGGTAAAATCTGATGTGGGTCCAAGCAGAGGGAGTATTCAAACCCATATAGGTAGTAAAAACTATGGCACATACCCATGCTTAAATTGCATGAGCTGTAGCTCCATAATTAAAGGCACATTTTTCCATCATCCCCATAATGGTACAAGATATGATATCAGAGGTTTCTATACGTGTGACACTACACACGTTGTATACTTAATTAAGTGTCCATGTTCTCTGGTTTACTTGGGAGAGACCACCCGTAAAGTAAAAGATAGGATGAGCCAACATCGCTCTAATATACGCTGTAAAAACAAAGAGGCCCCAGTATCTAGTCATTTCATAGAAAAAGGCCACAATATCAGTCAAATGAGATGGCAAGTGATTGATCAGATAAAACCCCAGAGAAGTGGCCAAGATAGGGAAACTTTATTAAAGCAGAAGGAATCATGGTGGATTCATAAACTAGAAACATTGGCTCCTAGAGGCCTAAACAGAGAACTAGATCTGTCAGTTTACCTTTAAGTATGCTATAGTATGTTCAAATAAAGGTTACACTATATGGGCCTTATAATAGTTTCATTATCAGCAATATTAAACCAGCCATATAATACTCTTATCCAATATAATTTAATAAAATAATTTTCATAAGATAAATTAAGAATTAAACTTTTATCTTAGTTTAATATTGGATCAGTACATAATAGAAATCCTCTATAGCTAGAAATTTACTTGCTTACATCTCATGAATTAACCTTTGTCATTATAACAAGTGTACTATCTAAATGGTTTAAAATTAACCATGTGAACTTCTTTAAAATTCTAAAAAGATACAATCTTGTCTTGTTTCATCAGTAAATCATACAATTTCTATAAGCATGTGTATATAATTGTGTATACATGCTTTTTTAATGTAATACATAAGAACACCAGCAGGTGTCACTATTTTTAACAGGTTGTGGGCCCTGTGGCGCCAAACCAACAGGTATATAAGGTGTGATAAGTTTGTAATAGCCTATGCATGATTAAGAGGCATTAGCATCGAAACGTCGCTATTTTGTCCTAATAAAGAAATTTTCTAGCATTGGAGAGCTGTGGACATTTTCATTCTACTATATTTATTTGGTGAAGTGGCAGTTCACCTGTCTACACGAGCACTCCTGTCCTCTAGTGCTGTTCCACATTGAACTGTTGGAGTCATGAATGTGAGTTATTAAAGTGGTTCTTCTTATCAATTTTTTTTTATTGTTATTTTAGTTTTTAATGTACAGTATTCTTGATACCTAAATTTACTATTTTTAAATTATATAAATTATATTGATTATACCCAAATCAATTATTTTGCTCTCAGTAGTATTTTATCTCTGTATTTGTTTATATTGGAAATTTTATATATTAACAGTTTACTGATATTATTTGCACAACTTGAAAAGTATTTCTATCACAACTTGAAAAGTAATTGTATTTTTTATGAATAATCTGTATGTAAAGAGAATTTAAAAAAAAAATAGTTTTAATTTAGTGACTTCAGGTTGCAGAGAGTGTAAATACGGTGCACGTGTCAGTGTGCAGCTTATCAATTTGTGTGTTTTTTACCTTAAGTCTTTAATACTTCTTCTGTGGTTTTTCAGTTTATGTACACAAGTTTTCCCTAAGCGGGTAGGACCGCGTCCAGGGGGATAGTTTAACTTAAAGGGAAAGTGGTATACCTTATGTTCTTCTTTCAGTAGTATCTGTGAACCTCTGTGTCTCCTCAATGACTGCGACCGCATCCAGCGGTAAGTGATGGTAAGCTGGAACTTAGGCCAGATAGGTGATCACCTGACTACCATATACATCATGTGAGGTCAGAGGTCAAATTTATGATAACGTTGGCAACTATATAGCACTATTGGTTGCAAAGATAGATACTTAGGGGAAAGTGATGTATCAATTCAGCTATATTAGTTATTTGAGCTGCATCATGTTAGGCAGAGCTTCAACACACACAGTGTCGCTGAACACCTCCCGACGTCCACAGGGTGAACTCCTCAGGGTGTGTGTATAAATCAGGCAGTAGAATTTAATTGTATCAAAATGACCACAAGTCCTGGTCATTCAGGCAATAAAACCAAAAGTTGGCAAAGTGACAGTAAGTCCTGGTCAACGCGTTTCACCCGTCCCTGGGCTTTATCAAGACATACATATACTGTTCACTTTGTGGTTTACAAACCCCAATTGCTTCCGCACTTGAGTATACAAAGAAGCCGGTTCATCCAATATGATAAAAAGTTCCTTTAATGTATCAAAATTAAAATCACAAAAAGATACAAACTTCAATAATACAGCGTGACAGGAGAAACTGCAAGCAGGTAAACAGAGGCTTCATGGCATACTTGTTTTTTTTTTGCGGCTGTGCACTTGTCCACTGCCCTCGGCATTTTGTGAGGCTGCGCACTTGTTCACTGCCCTGCAAAGCCGCTGTTCAAAGTACAATTTAAATTCCCTTATTAAAGAGACATACATCAGAATTAATCATAAATCCCGCTCTTTGCAAAAAGTATAGCTTAACTACTCCAAGAGGACAAATTCAATTAATGAATTTGATTATACATAAATTTCATAATATTTACACGGAAAACTTTTTAGTGTACAAAATGCAAATTATATACACTTTTGTTTAATTTGAGTATTCATACAACGTAATCAATATCAGTTTGAATGTTCGTTTAGGAGACTCATCTGTAAGTAAAAAAGATTCATTCAATAAACTTGATGAGTTTTATCATACATAAATTTCATATTTACAAGAAATACATTTTACTGTACAAAAAGGTAATTATATACACTTTTGTTTAGGTATTCATACAAAATGATCAACATCAGTTCGAGTGTTAAGTCCGTTTGGGAGACTCGTCTGTAAGGAAAAAATTAAATAAGCTTCATGTACACTCAATTTTCCTTCCTTATCTCCCCTACTTCTCACTGGAACATGATCAATACCCTGCACGGATAACATACAGAATTGTGGTATTCCCTGAAATAACGAGCTATTGATGTATTGCTCTCTGGGTCTCCAATTGATCTCTAAGAGGTCTTTTTGCTCTGCCAACGTATTAAAAGAAACATACCTTGCAATGCAAAAGATAAATAACATGTGTAGTATTGCAGTTGATATAAAAATTAATATAATGTTCCTTGGAAGTTGATTTGGAAATAAAAACGTTCCCTTCAACTGCATAGTCAAATGTTTTACCAATACGATGTCTTCACCATGTATGTTTATTTGGGTTTTGCGATAGTGAAGGTGACAAACTATTTACTATAGTCTTGCCATTTTTGGATACAAAATTACACCCATCTTTAACTACCTCTTTTAAAATAGGGTCTGAATAAAAGATTGGTAAACAATCCCTGATTATTTTACATATTTTATTGTATTTCAAACTATCGGCTAGATTACGAGTTTTGCGTTATGAGCAAAAAAGCAGCGTTAAGGCTCATAACACTGCTTTTTCACTACTGCTGCTATTACGAGTCTTGTAGGTACAGCTGTCCTGCACACTTTTTTGGCCGTACCGCAAATTAACTTACGCAATTTTCGTAAAGTCTTTTTCAATGGGACTTCCATTGTGCCGGTATTACAAGTTTTTTTTTTTAGGCCAAAAAGTGAGCGGTACAGCCTATGCCGCAAGATTCGTAATGCATTCTAAAGTCAGTAGTTATGAGTTTTACACTAAAAAGCTGTAGCATAAAACTTATAACTAAAGTGCTAAAAAGTACACTAACACCCATAAACTACCAATTAACCCCTAAACCGAGGCCCTCCTGCATCACAAACACTAAAATAAAATTATTAATCCCTAATCTGCTGCTCCAGACATTGCCGCCACTATAATAAACATATTAACCCCTAAACCACCGCACTGCCGCCTCACAAACACTAGTTAAATATTATTAACCCCTAATCTGACACCCCTAACATCGCCGCCACCTACCTACATTTATTAACCCCTAATCTGCTGCCCCCAACGTCGCTGCCACTATATTAAATTTATTAACCCCTAAACCTAAGTCTAACCCTAACACCCCCTAACTTAAATTTAATTAAAATAAATCTAACAAAAAATTCCTATCATTAACTAAATAATTCCTATTTAAAACTAAATACCTGTAAAATAAACCCTAATATAGCTACAATATAACTAATAGTTACATTGTATCTATTTTAGGGATTGTTTTTATTTTACAGGCAAGTTTGTATTTATTTTAACTAGGTAAAATAGTTACTAAATAGTTATTAACTATTTACTAACTGCCTAGCTAAAATCAATACAAATTTACCTGTAAAATAAAACCTAACCTTAGATACACTAACACCTAACCTTACAGTACAATTAAATAATACCTAGATTTAGAGTTTTGTCGGTAAAAACTTGTGGAGCTAACGCTCCTTTTTTTTCCTGCGCTCCCTTTAAACAAAGCTTGTATTACAAGTTTTCTGAATTGCTGCGTTAGCATCAGAAAAGTGAGTGTTGAGCAAAATTTAGCTCCTCTTCTCACCTCAATACCAGCGTTGCTTACGATAGCGGTAAGCTGGAAAAAAGTGCTTGTGCACGATATCCCCATAGGATACAATGGGGCGGAGCTGGCTGAAAAAAAACTAACACCTGCAAAAAAGAAGCGTTCAGCTCCTAACGCAGCCCCATTGTTTCCTATGGGGAAACACTTTCTAAGTCTACACCTAACACCCTAACATGAACCCTGAGTCTAAACACCTCTAACCTTACACTTATTAACCCCTAATCTGCCGTCCTCGACATCGCTGACACCTACATTATATTATTAACCCCTAATCTGCCGTCCTCGACATCGCCGGCCCCTGCATTATATTATTAACCCCTAATCTGCTGCTCCGGACACCGTTGCCACCTACATTATACTTATGAACCCCTAATCTACTGAGCTGGTTGTACGTGCTCGTGCACGATTTCCCCATAGACATCAATGGGGAGAACCGGCTGAAAAAAAGTCTAACACCTGCAGAAAAGCGCGCTGGTATTGGAGTGCGGTATGGAGATCAATTTTGCTCTACGCTCACTTCTTGTCTTTTAATGCCGGGTTTATAAAAACCTGTAATACCAGCGCTGTAGGTAAGTGAGCGGTGACATTAACGTGCAAATTCGCACCGCACCCCTGATAATGCAAAACTCGTAATCTAGCCGTATATTATGTTATAAACAAGGGTTTGTTATCTATAACCTGATGTCTTGAATTTTTTAGTCAGTAACTACTTTCTAGACATCTGGCTCATTTGTTGGTTTACTGAATTACAGACACCTTGATTATACCCTCTTTCTATCCGCCTTTTTGTGATGTCAGCCACTCTCCTTTCACGTGTACAGATTTCACTCTCATGTACTGTCCTTTTGGTATTCCCTTTATTGTATGCTTGGGATGGCATGAATTAGATCTTAAAATTGTGTTACATGCAGTGGGTTTTGAGTAAAGCGTTGTGTCAATACTATTACTTGTCAAATATACTTTTAAAGTAACATCAAGAAAATTTACACTGATCCCATATTGTTCACAAAGACCAGGCCACATGATTGTCATTCAGATAATTTAAGAACAATTTAACCATCAAATGATCACCTTCCAGGACAAATATTAAATTGTCTATACAGTATAACGAAAATAATATTTAATGTTTTTCTGGAATGGGTTTCTATCTGCAAAGAAGTGGAACCGCTCCCACCAACCCATGAACAGGTTTGCGTAGGATGGGGCAAATTTTGCCCCCATAGTGGTGCCACACCTCTGCAGATAGAATTTCCCATTAAACATAAAATAGTTGTGGGACAAGAGATATTCAATGGACCTTAATAGAAATAACTTAGTCACATTCTCATATCCACTATGATGCTCAAGGAAATATTGAATGGACTCCAAACCTTTATCATGTTCAATACATGTTTAAAGTGATGAAACAACAACCATTAAACATGTGTAAGTTTGTTTCCATTCAACTCTCTCCAGCATCAAATGTAAAGATGTAGTGTCTTTTATATAGCGAGGAAGAATCTTAACTAGCAGTTGCAGAATTGAATCTACAAACTCTGAAAGAGGTTCATTAAGGAAATCTATTCCCGCAATGATGGGAAGACCTGGGAGGTTCACTGAGTCCTTATGCACTTTAAGGAGATAGTGAAAAATCGGTATCACTGGATATTTGGGTAGTAGATATTCCTGTGTGGAACCATTATGTTTTGCAAATAGTACTAATCCTACCAAAATACTCCTAAACCCTTTAGTTGGATCTTCAGATAAGCACTCATATACATTCCTGTCATTAAATTGTCTCATAGATGTCATGTATGTGTCCCTATCTAGAACCACCACATTCCCCCCCTTATCTGAGACACGAATAACTATGTTCTCATTATTCCTAAGATCTTTTAGAGCCTTCTTTTCTTGGATTTCAATGTTATGTCCAAACATATTAGTACCAATATTCTCCTGTAAATTTCTTAAGCGTTCGTCAACTGTATGCTAAAAAACTTCAAGCGCGTGCCCTCTTGCATGTACAGGATAGAAGTTACTTTTCTTTTTTATATGTTGATCAAGTAATCATTTTCTTGTATTAACTTCTCCCCTTGACCAACACTCTCAGACAGTAATCCTGAAGACCCAATACAGCTCAATGGTCCTCAAAGTTAAAATGCAAATGATCACTGTTAAGAAAAGTGCTGGGCAATGTAGAAGGCTTGTTTACTAATAAATCCTGAAAGAAATGTTTCTTTAAAGTCAGTTTGTGTACAAACTTGTTGAAGCCCAACACAGTGGAAAATAAATAAAAATTACATGTTAGAACAAAATTAAGCCCCTTTGATAAAAAAAAAAATCTCAATATCTGTTAAGGCAATTGATGATAATTTTAAAACATTTTTATTTAAGCAAAAGTTTTGCGTTTCTGAAATCTGGTAGGATAGGTTTTCTTCTTCACTTTTTCCCCCATTTATTTGTGATAGTTTTTTTCTTGATCTCTTGCCTCTTTCTCCTCGATGCGCTTTTTCTTCTTACCCCCAGAGGAGCATAGTGCTTCTCACTTTTTGATAGATCTGATGGTTCCTCTCCTTCTGGGATCTGTAATACAGATGAGGTGGAGGCAATAACTTCCTCTAGATTGCTATCATAGACCGATGATTCAGTTTTATACCCTGTGTCAGATAATGTAAAATGTCTAGAATTTTTTAAAGACTTATTTTTATTCTTGTTTTTCTTGAAAGAGATCTGCTTGGTTTTCCTTTAACATTGATAAAACCAAGCAGATCTCTTTCAAGAAAAACAAGAATAAAAATAAGTCTTTAAAAAATTCTAGACATTTTACATTATCTGACACAGGGTATGAAACTGAATCATCGGCCTATGATAGCAATCTAGAGGAAGTTATTGCCTCCACCTCATCTGTATTACAGATCCCAGAAGGAGAGGAACCATCAGATCTATCAAAAAGTGAGAAGCACTATGCTCCTCTGGGGGTAAGAAGAAAAAACGCATCGAGGAGGAAGAGGCAAGAGATCAAGAAAAAAACTATCACAAAGAAATGGGGGGAAAAAGTGAAGAAGAAAAACTATCCTACCAGATTTCAGAAACGCAAAACTTTTGCTTAAATAAAAATGTTTTTAAATTATCATGACCAACTATAGACTTGTTTATTCACATAATCTCTTTTATTTTGGAACATCTTGCGTGATTTATAATCCCATAGTTCTTGTTTAAAAGCATTCATATTCTTTTCAAATTGCAGCTCATACTTTTTTAAATCTGGATCATGTTGTACAGACCTTAATTTTTCTTTTATATCACAGATCAAATTTATTAATTGTGCTCTCTGTTTCTTTTTAAATTAAATTAATAAGTCTATCAGTGAAAAAGAACAAATATCCAATACTACATTCCAGCATGCAATAAATTCATGATCTGTGACTTTGAATGATGGGAACTTATGTATCCGTAAACCTTGCAGTAACCTTTTGTTATTCTTATATATGAGAAAAGTTTTAAATGTCAAAATCCAATTTAATATCTCTCCGTCTCATATCATTGATTTTTTAAAATAAAGTGTCAATACGTCATCATATTCACAAGACTTATTAGTGCTTTTAAATACATAGTTATCCTCTTTTGAAGTCTTCATGTTAAGCTATTTAGTTAGGAACACCTGTTACACTGCTGCTAATATGGTCAGGCAATAAAACCAAAAGTTGGCAAAGTGACAGTAAGTCCTGGTCAACGCATTTTGCCCATCCCTGGGCTTTATCAAGACATACATGTACTGTTCACTTTGTGGTTTATAAAGGCCTCCCTTCTTTCTAATTGGATGACTTGTTCCATCGTTTGGCTTAAGGTGGATTTGAGCTATTATTTCAAGTAGCATTTATTTAAGGATAAATTAATGTATAATGCATGGGGTCGAAATTCATTATAATGTACATATGATATCATATTGTAATCAAACCTATTAGTTCTTACTTAAACACATTGATCTAATTCACACTAATAGATCTGACTCAAATTGTATATAAAACCTTATGATAAAAGTTAACATTATCAATGATAAAGAAAATATGAAAGTGGGGAGGATAGGTAATGTTCTGCTAAATAAGAATACAATATGACCAGGACTAACTGTCACTTTGACAAATTTTGGTTTTATTGCCTGAATGACCAAGACTTGTGGTCATTTTGTACACCCACCCTGAGGAGTTTACACTGTGGACGGAGGGAGGTGTTCAGCGACAATGTGTGTGTTGAAGCTTTCCCTAACCTGATGCAGCTTGTATAGCTAATATAGCTGAATTGATACATCACTTTCCACTAAGTATCTACCTTCACAACCAATAGCGCTATATAGTTGCCAACATTATCATAAATTTGACCTCTGACCTCATGTGACGTATATTGTAGTCAGTTGACCACCTATCCGGCCTAAGTTCCAGTTTACCATCACTTACCGCTGGATGCAGTCGCAGTCATTCAGGAGACACAGAGGTTCACAGATAGTATTGAACGAGGAACATAAGGTATACCACTTTCCTTCTAGGTTAAACTATTCCCCTGGATGCGGTCTGACCCGCTGAGGGGATACTCGTGTACATACACTGAAAAACCACTGAGGAAGTATTAAAGATTTAAGGTCAATTATCTTCCACTATTACATCTGTTGGGCCTAAATGTATCCGCCTGAGTATCAGGCTGCAGCCATATTGCACTAACAAACTTTTTATTCATCAGACTGTATCATCCCTCTTGGATACATTAAGTGTGTTGATTTAAACATCAGATATATGCCACTTTTTAATATTAATCTTTTATTGTGAACTTTTATGGGAGACATCCCTGTATTTTTATTTTGTGTTTGCTGCTTAAATGTTTAGTAATATAATATTACAATAATTTTCTATTTTAACTGCTACTTGCTTATCTCTCCTGTTCTATATCCGTGCTTTCTAGCGCTGCCTCATCTGTTTGCTCTATACTTCATTCTAGTTTCTCCAGAGGAGATTAACTGAGTAGCAGCAGGATAGTTTATTTCCCTTAAGCACTCTTATCCTTTCTTTTTATTCTTATAAAGTTATATATCAACATGGAATCAATATGTATAGAGATGCAAAATTATGTACACAGGGGGAATATAAAATACTCAAAAAAGAAGGGGGAAAAAAAGCAATAATAATACCTGTGTACCTATGTGTAAAGAGTGTGGAATATACAATGTAATTGACTATATAAAAGTACATTACAACATTTTTTTTTTTTATTTTTTTTTAAATAGTTTTTTATTGAAGTCATAAACAAATATAACAATAATGACACGTCCAACAATAGTGACAGGGAAGAAAAATACAATACTAACACCATGATCTTGCCAGGTAAACAACTCAGGTTAAGCCAACATAGTATGCATGTATGAGTTTAAAGAGTGGAACACTATAATGAGTAATAAAAGAATGGAGAAGCTATAGTTGGTTAGTGTTGTGTAAGAGCATGGAGGTTTACTAGGCAGTAGAGCTAAATAGAAGGGGCATATAAATCCCACTTATTAAAGGCATTAGTAAAAAGTTTGGACTATCAAGATTAAGACCTCAGTTTTATATTTTATATGATATGTAGACTAGAAGTGACCCCACCTTGTGATGGTTAGATACACTGTAGAATATTTATTTAAGAAATATAGAAGCAAGGGGGGGTGGTTTTATGGGGGTAAAGGGAGGGGGAAATAGAGTATATTCTCCACATTGTCCTAAAGAGCATTTGTAGCGTTATATAATCTGGTAAAAGTAGGACATATGTGGATTAGCTTGTGTTTGGCCACTTATGGACCAAATTAGCGGGGAAAGGGGTAAGGGAATGCAGCGGGCAAAAGCCGCTCAAAGTGGAGTGGGGAGGGGAATGGAGGGGCGGAGCCATACAGGACAGGAGAATAGGTATGGAAGGACTTATTAGATGGTTATAAGGGTGGGCTTCGTAGGAGAGACCTGTTGTTTACAAAACCAATAGGGATGGGCATGGCTTTATCTGGGTAAAGTAATTATCTAAGTGAGGTGTTATGCTCATATAATGAGATAGTAAGAGCAAATGTGTAGAATATGCTACCTAGATAAATCTAAAACTTAATTATGGGAAGTGATGGGGCTCAGCAGTCACTCTGTATTATTATGTGGAGAGGAGGGCATTAGAATGTTCAAGATATAGGGAATCTCTGGATGGGCCCCTCTCCTAGGGGAGTGTCACCTATAGACAACGCTGGAAAAAGGAGTAGGGATATGACCCGCAGGCAGTAAGTACCGGCGGGAAAGGGAGGAGAGAGGCTTAACCTGAACAAGTAATATGTACTGATAACGTGGGCAGAACTATAAAAAGGCTTGTGATGACAGTCCTACAGTCAATAATAATGATAGCACATACATAGACAAATATAGATATACAAACATACATTGACTGCTATACACGTGGACAACTAAAGCAATTAGTATTGAGTAATATACATTACTTGTATGTTTAAACTAACTTCTAGCCTATGAGTATCTGATAACTATGCACCCCAACCTCTGGGCTATAAAACTGGTGTATGGAAGTACAACTAGAACTAAAGCCGGTATCACATGTAACCAATTCTGGCTTAAGGCACCAGATCAGAGGGGTACTACGAAATATTGAGTAGGTACTCTAAAGCCATTAGATAGAAATAGCCATATTTAGTGGGGCAGTCACAATGCAAGCTTATAGTCTAGAAGGGGATAAGTGGCTACGCTAAAATATTCATTTGGCTTTCTGTTTAGTATATAGATAGTGGCAACAGGCTATTCTTCAGATACCAGAGATCCCAAAACTATTCTGGTAGTACACAGGGGGTATAGTGCGATGAGACTAAATGCATAACAGGAGGTATTATGTAGATATATACTAAAGAGAGCTATGCTCTCTCAGTTCGGTAGAAACAGCACCTCTCTAAATGAGGGTTTTAGGTAATGTGGACATCATCTCTATACGACAGAAGAGGGGGTGCAGGCCTAACAAAGCAATGCATAAACAAGACAGATAAACAACATATGAAAACAACAATTAACAACTTGAACATTTAACCTATAGAAGGATATATTGTGATGTGAGTCACCCAAAAGAGAGTCAGGGTATGTGCCAGTGTAATGATAGATGAGGAAGATGTATGGTAGTATATAAAACGAGATGAACGAGCAAATGCACAGCTTAGATGAGATATAATAACTACATTCAGCAGGAAACATTGCTCTACCCTTATACATATAAGCATTATAACAGAGACCTCTAAACATCTAGTGAGAATAACATCAAATTGAGAGGTAGAGTATCTATCTTAAGGCCAACACAGAACAGCATGTATAATGTACACGTGAGTAAGTTAAAAGAAAAACATATAACCAGATCTACACCAAATAGGTCAGAGGGGTACATACAGTTGCAGGGTGAAGATAATAGCTATAAAGTAAAATGAACTGTTATTAACTGTCTTATAAGAGCGAATAACATCTTACACAGTTGGATCAAATCTTAGCACCCCAGTTGCTAAAACTATGCAGAGCATAATGTCAGACTATAGTTAGGTGGGTAGAATAGACAAGGTTAGTAAAAGTGCTAACTGTGTTAAACAACTAACAAGATATATGTCTCCCTATGCTATGATGCTGCTTTAAATAAACTTCCCCTAGTTAACATCTAGCAGACATGGGCATTGATAAAATAGAGATAGAGTTACAGTCTACCATCCAACTTCAAGCAAGATAAAGATTAAAAATAACATCAATCCTTGCTTATTGACTAGGGGTTATCCAAAACCCAGCAGGGATGTCCATGAGCCCTTAAGTGTGTAGAAGCTCAAGTCTTAGGATTAATAACAAGGAAAGAGGAGCATTCAGTAAAGCCAATATGCGTGGCCAGTCCTAAAGAAGTGAGTAACTTGGTACCCCGTATAAACTGACTGACAGTGTCACCTTGATCAACCGATACCTCTCCGGAGCATGCAGCCAAATCGGTATGTGTAGCACAGGTCCTTGTGTGTTGAATGGGGGACCTGGGTATGTTTGGCGTAAAGATTCCATCTAGAATAGCCGGGATGCATGGCTCTTAACATTACTCGTGACCGGGTATTAGGCCACAAGGTCCTTTTCATGTCCCCATGATCTGTCCCAAGTTCCACCTTCCTAACTTGGATAAGAGACGTAAGGGGGTTCGTAGGTCTAGGTAGATCAGACTGACATGCTGAGTGGCTCTGCATTTTCACTACGCCAGCCTGGATCGCGGGACTCTGAGCAGATGGAGTGCTGCGTAGTAGTTTTTCTGCATCGATTGAGCTGGGCTGTAAGGGGTTCAGCTCCTCGCAGAAATCCATTGTGTGTAGCGCATTAGACTCACGCTTCTGCCGGAGGATAGCAGGTATATCCTTCAGGTCTCGGGTCTTGTTTGTTCCCCAAGCAGAGATATCTGATGCGTGATGTCTAGTCTCTCCCTCAAGTCCATATGTTGTTGACGTATGTTTTCTCTGTCCCATGACCTCTCTCAGCTCCATGATCAGTGCGTGGTGATGGGAGTCTAAGGAGAGCAGTAAGCCTCGCAGCGAAAACAAAATTTGGCTTTCCATATCAGAGTTGAGGGCTGAAACTAGGTATAATATGAATTACTCCGACACCAATCTAAATGCGTTATCCAAGATGGCGGCTGGCCCCAGGGATAACGATTACTTCAGGCCATATAGTCTTTATGTTGCTGTGGCTTGAAAGACGTCGCCTTTGTGAGCTATAACTTATGTTCTGTGCTCTAGGGTCCAATAAAAGAAAGATACAAGTGCAGATACACCTGAATTAAAGTATAATGATGAGTTATTTGGTCCGGTAACAGGAGCTCTGCATAGACACGTCCTGTTGCTTAGGCTGCCAGCTCCGCCCCCCCATTACAACATTTTTTAATAATGTGTTAAGAACCTAGAGTCCACATTAAGTTCAGAATTTAGTGAGTTGCAGTGCATTATCATTTTCATTTAAAATGTTTTTCTTTCCATGTTGTTTTTAAAGTTGCCTCTGAGAATCTTGATTTTGAGGTTTTGGATGGAGTGGTCAGGTTGGGTGAATATGAATATGTATGTCTGTAAATATGGTATACATGATACATTGCACTGCATGTGACGTAGGATGGTATATTTGAGAAACAAGCCAAAAACTGCACATTTGGATGTCACCATTTCACCCAACCTGATCATTCCATCCAAAACCTCAAAAGAAAGATTCCACAAGGCAACTTCATGCCATGTATTAAACCCAGAATAATCAGAGAGGTGAGTAATCACAATTTAATAAGCATCAGTAAAAGAAATGTACCTCTGAAAAAAATACTAAACACCAGATCAATTCATGATCACCATGTATTAAACATGAAAAAAAAAAAAAACTCAATGTGTCTCTCTGCCCAGACTTTCTAAACTATTCTGTAACCAAAGATATCTTTCTTGATACCTGCCTCTAGTCCTTCCTCTTATTGCTTCTATTTAATGTTTTTTGCTAGACTCCAACTGCAAAGAAGCATGCCCCTAATTATGTACTATACAATTCAGATGTAGATGAGAGATAGATGATAGATAGATAGATAGATAGATAGATAATAGATCAAACTTGGTTTAGGTCACAACAATGTCACAGATCTATGCTTTTGCTTAAAGGGCCACTAAACCCAAAATCTTTCTTTCATGATTCAGATAGAGAATAGAAATTTAACCCCTTAATGACCACAATGTACCCTGTATGTCACTGGTCGTTAAGGGTTTTTTCAGGACATAATAGCACAAGTCTAGCAAGAACACACTATTTAATGCACTCCCTCCAGCAGGCTTTGTGGAATAGAGCAGTCTCAACGCTGGTGGCAAGACCGTGCTATAAAACAATCAAGTCCCAAAAAAAGGCAAGCGACATACAGGGTACGTCGCTGGTCCTTAAGGGGTTAAACAACATTACAATTTACTTCCTTTATTTATTTTGCTTCATTTTTTCAATATCCTTAGTTGTAGGCTGACCATATTGCCGCTTTAAGAAGGAACACATATGAAAAATACATATGTGAGGGTTCTTATGCAAAACCGTTTCTTTAAACAGCCCTGAAAACAGCCCTGACATATGTATTTTTCATATGTGTCCCTTTTTAAAGTGGCAATATGGTCAGCCTACTTAGTTGAAGAAAAAACAATGCACATGGTGAGCCAATCACACAAGGCTTCTATGTGCAGCAACCAATCTGCAGCTAGTGAGCATATCTAGATATGTTTTTCATCAAAAAATATCAAGAGAATAAAACAAATTAGATAATATAAGTAAATAAGATGTTTAAAATTGCATTCTCTTTCTAAATCATAAAAGAAAAAAATGTGGGTGGCATGTCCCTTTAAGCCTCTATTTAAGCAGATTTATTCTTGAGCTCTGAAAGTAAATTGCAGCATTATCTTTAATGATGCATAATTAAACATTTTGGCCTAGATTATTTTAAGCACAGTATTTATTGTGAATAGTGCTAATGTTCCTTATACTTGCTATGACAACTGCAAGTTCATGATAACTCTTCTTGTACTTTCTAAGAAAAGTGTAAACTGGAAGCTCACTCTTGTATTACAAGGTCATTGTTAACCCTTAGGGGTAAATTTATCAAAGTGTCAATCTCAGTGCATTTGCCGGCGTCAATTCGCTTGACAGACATCGCGGACGCAGATCTGAATATGATACCCTTATTTATCAAAAAAGCCATCAAAAACAAGCGTGAACAAGCACATTTCTCTAAAGCTAATCTTTTATTTTTCAACTGTTAATTTCCAAGAAATAGCTACATTTATACCTCAATAAACAATATCTCATAGAAAGTTATTTTTATATTTATTTGTTATACAAAAAAATCTGTTATATGATACTTTCACATAAATTAGTACTGTATTAGTATTTGTATTTCTAGAAGTCATGATATGCTTTTATCTCATATTTTTGTTTTTTATATAAATGATTATTAATGCTATCTAGTTTTAAAAACCACCCCTTCACAGGTGTTATAAAATGGGCTGACATATAAGATGACATTTCTTACTGAAAATAAATTCAAGTGAAAGAAGAAATACACTGAAAATAGCATGACAGTAAAGAGGTGATTTTAATTCCTGCTGTATCTGAATCATAACAGTTTAATGTTAGGTGGGCTATCCCTTTGAGCTATAATCTTAAGATTATATTGAATCAAACATCAATTGTCTAAAATATTACACTGTGTGTCCTAATGTCAGCATTACTGTTTATATTTAATTCTAAATTCACATATACATACTTTCAAAGTATAATACACAATGTAACAAATGACACTTACAATTTCCGATGAGTGATCAATGACACACGTATTGAGCATTTTGATTCGTTAGTGATAGTTTAAAATTGATATTTGAATCAGATTGGCTGATGTCATAAATTATGTGATTATGCATATTCCAATCAAAAGCGGTTGAAAAATTCACTAGTGGGTGGGTTGTTTAGGAGTTTGCGTCATAATTGGTGCGAAAAGTTTTGAGTCAAAATTGGTTCGAAGTGGAGAGTGGGACTTGTATTACATGGCTTAAACATGGTGCACATAGACTTTTAACAAAAAATAAAAAGGAAGTTATCTATATTATGTTGTGTATTTATTTCATTTTTATCTCTATATCTATTAGTTTCAACAAATTTGTAGAAATAATATTGTCCCCTTGCTTTGTAATGAGAGGCACATTTGTAGCATAATCCATAAGTAATAATGTATTTTTCATTTTTATCCCTATATCTACTAGTACACCAAATGTGGAGCAATAATATTGTTTGATTTAGAATTGTATACAATTTTAATAGTTTCTAGTTTACTTTTATGATGTAATATACTTTAATCTCTTGCAGCATCGAACATAAGCTTTCTGTGTTTTCAGACTTCCATTGAGTTCTATGACATCCATGACCTCAAGGGTGGCCGATTGAAAACTAGGTACGCTGCGTCAGAATACACGTGAGCGTACCTGTTAAATGTTTGATAAATTGGGATAAGTGTCAAATAGAGTCGAATGTGAATTTGAAACATCTGTAATGATGCAAGCATCGATCTGCATCAGGTTGAGATCGCGGAATCATATTTTCATCAGTTCAAAAGTCTTGGTTCCCAAGGATTGCGAGGGCTTAGCCCATGACATGCCCTGACTTTGCACTACACTACCCATGACACACCCCACCCACAAAATGCCCATAACCCTTTCCTTTTGCAGCTCCCACAACCAAACCGGGGTGGGCAAGTACCCACAAGTATCCCTCACCTCCCTGTCCAGGAAATCTTCCTGGTATATATACTAAAATGAAATAAATATATAGAGGATGAGAGATGGCTCATAATAACAATAACACTATTACTACTACTACTAATCATAATAATAAGAAATAATAATTATTATCAGTTCACAACAGTGCATAAACAAAAATAAACAAACAATATTGGCTTACTATGCACTCAGATGGTTGACAAGGGAAGCCGGCACATTTAAAAAGCACTAGACCTTTTTCTTCACAGCCAGTTCACTTATTTTCTTACTGTGCACACAATTTATTAAGCACCCGTCCATATGCTGCATTCACCCTCATTGACAGACACGACATGATGACTTTAATTTCTATTCCAGCTGAAATTAAAAAACATACAGTGTGTCACAGTTTCATCTAAAACGTATTTAGTTCACTTAATTTTGCAATACACATGCTTAGAAAAAAATCTATCACTGTTGCAGTAATGGTTCTTACTGTGCACACAATTTATTAAGCACCCGTCCATATGCTGCATTCACCCTCATTGACGGACACAACATGATGACTCTAATTTCTATTCCAGCTGAAATTACAAAACATACAGTGCATCACAATTTAATCTAAAGTGTATTTAAAAACAAAAGAAAAAAAAAAGACTAAAAATTCTCATCCAAGCTTGGAGGTAAAATGAATTTTATTTAGGATTAAAGGTCATCTTTGGAATTGTGTGCTTACAGAACCCCCCCCTAACTCAGCTTTCAGTGTTTAGTAACAAAACCAGAGAACATACTATGCTGTTTTGCAGTGGAATACAACTAATTTATTCAAGTAATGGGGACAAGTTCAGGATCGCAAATTGTTAGCAATGTTTTTTTCAGGCTGTAATGTTTTGCCAAAGAAAAAATGTAAACAAAATCCCACTTATATCAGAATACATAAGCCCTAAATCATAGAAAAAAAGGTCAAATATTTGTACTTCACTACTTTGGTAAATGAGTTTTAAGAAATATGTTCACTGGATTTGGCAGTTGATAAATGTTACTATTTATTAAAATTAATTTGAATAACTATTGCTTTTGTGTTTAAATTGTGATTGCCACACACTCCCTAAAAGCTAATTCTTCAACCTGCAAATGCTGCAAATAAAAGAGTTGTTTTGGCAATTTGCTGTATATTGTTTTTTGGCCTCTTCAGGGAGCATGGAATAGTTTTAACACAAAAAGCAATAGGTGTTTAATGACCTTTTATGTTCATAGTTAGGTCTTCATTTACCAAGCGGTATCACCGAACTCCAACTTCTTAACCTCTCCTTCACCTAAGAGGTGGTGGAGTTAATACACAATGAGATTGTTTGTTTGGGGTTATTGAAAGACCCTGCTCTTGCGCAATTGGTTGAAAGAAGCAATGCTGCACAAGAATTCCGTGACCATGAGCTGAATAGTTTTCTAGTTAGGAACCTTGTCCATCCATTATTTCATAAATAGGGGTCTTTAACTCATCACCCCACTGTTTCCTATTCATAGTGACTTTCAGAGGTCTCTGTTTATTTTAATTTATATTTTTAAGTATTGTGTTGTTTTTAAATAGGCACAGTGTTGCTATTAAATCATTTTGCATACAGTATCAACGTCTTTGGTCTGTTTTTTGTGGTGAAGCCGAAGAGATAGGCTTTAAACATATGAAAGCTCTTAAAGTTCAGCAGATTCAATGTAAGTATGATTTTGCCCCCTACATATTTTAGATTAGATGTAATGGAGCTACACTATGCACTTTCATTCTTACTATTAGAATCTATTTGAACCAGCACTTTGGACTTTTTAATATGGGCTTTTAAAATCATTTGGCTCATTATCGGTTATAATTTTCAAAAATGTTTGCCCCATTTTACAGTACACTGTCCCTTTAGCATCTCTTAAAAGTACATAATACACAGATGATAAATCACTTGAAAGTGATGCAGCATAACTGTAAAAAGCTGACAGGAAAATATCACCTGAACATCTCTATGTAGTAAACTTCCTTACACTAAGGAGGAAAATAGCATGACTGTGCCTGCACATGCCATATCCACTCTCACTTTTAAGTCCTGGGACTAGCAACCTGATTGGCTGCTAACAATTTCTTTACAATGGCATGTGGCTATTGAGGGAATTTTGAGGTCCTGATGGTGGCGGCTCTGAAGATTTGATGGCTTTCTTAAGGTTGCTGTTTAGTCTGCTTGAGGGTGAGATAGTGTCAGCTATTTTTATCCACTAGCAGTAGGAGGTCAGGGCCCCTGCCTTTTTGAGATCAGAGTCTATAGCATGTGACAGTAGGACTAATGGTCAGGATAATGACTCTTGATGCCACGCGGGTCTACTGGTTGAAGATTTCCTGGGGGCATCAGTATCTTTATGCAGGGTGAGACTTTGTTAGAAGCTGCAAGGGAGTATTTGGGCCTAAAACACTTATCTGTAGGTGATTGTTAATTATTGACCATGACCTGGTCTTAAAAGGACAGTATACACCAGAATTTTTATTATTTAAAAACATAGATAATCCCTTTACAAACCATTCCCCAGTTTTGCATATCCAACACAGTTATATTAATATATGTTTTACCTCTGTGATTACCTTGTATCTAAACCTCTGCAGACTGCCCCCTTATCTCAGTGCTTTTGACAGACATGCAGTTTAGCCAATCAGTGCAGACTCCTAAATAACTCAACGGGAGTGAGCACAATATTATCTATATGACACATAAACTAGTACTGTCTAACTGTGAGTAACTAAATAAATAAGCTAAGAGGCAATTTTCAACGGTTTAGAAATCAGTTTGAGCCTAGCTAGGTTTAGCGTTTCAAAAATACCACCAAGGGAACAAAGCAAATTTAATGATACAAGTCAATCGGAAAGTTGTTTAAAATTGCATGCGCTATCTGAATCATGGAAGTTTATTTAGACTAGACTGTCCCTTTAACCTCCAGCTCGGTGTCCATCTTTATTTGGGGCTGTGTGGGTGCTTTTTGTTTGTTTATGTTAGGTAAATAGTAATGTGGGATGGGGACTCAGCCCTTAAATGTTGTCAACATTTGTATGAACCTAACAACCCTATGAACATCGGATGAAACAAATGCAATTTTTTCTGTTATGAAAGATTTTACTAAAACAAATTTGTTTTTGCACAAGTCTAATACTTATGCTACATAGGTTGCAAAAATGTGATATGAAAAGAAAGTCTAGTCTAGTTTCCATATATTATATAGAATTACACTGGTCTCAAAGCAGCAGCAATTTCCATCCATATGATTGCACTTTGAAGATGAACTTCAATATTTTATTAATTAAATTAACCTCTTGCGCTAGTAAGAGTCAGCGACAATGTAATCAGATTATAAATTAACTCTTATTTTCTATAATAATGAATTAGTGGAAATAAAGGGAAAATATATCATTTTAAAAAACTTGAAAAAAACATATGTCATAAAACTGTTGATCCTTATTTTAATCTTGATGGGTTGCTTTGCATAATGCACTTGGCAATCTGCATGTCTAAATATTAAATATGTAATATACTTTTATGTTGGGTAAAAGACTACAAGCTAAATTTACAGGCATCCCTTTATAGTTATTCCTACAGACTCTGGTATGTTTATGAAATATAGAAGTGGAATTTCTACCATGAATATTCCCTTATTAAGCAATTGACAAAATACTTTATTTGCCTGTGTGTCATTTAAGTCTAATTAAGTGAAACTCAGCACAGCATGTTAATTTACTATTACGTCTTTGTTCTATAACAATTTATAGTTTCTGAAAAATGTCTTAATACTTTACAGACTTGTTAATATTCACTGCACCAGTCAGACAGTTCATGTACGAGGATGAAGTGTTTGATAAGCTGATATGTTTTTGTTAGACACATACATTATCATTCATAACATGATTATGCAAAACCAAAATTGAAATAATCTAATTAAAATGTGTTTGATATATGACAGCTCCTTTTTTTCTTCTGTATGTCTCCCACGTTTCTCTGTTTTGGTACATATCATATTTATTTCAAGTTTACACACTTAAAGGGACAGTCAAGTCAAAATTAAAATTTTATGATTCAGATACAGCACACATTTTTAAACAACTTTCCATTTCACTTCCATTATTTAAATAAGCACATTTTTTTTATATGCAGTTTTTGAGGCACCACCTCCTACTGAGCATGTGCATGATTCACAGAATAAATGTATTTGGATTTTATTATTGGCTGATGGCTATCACATGATGCATTAGAAAGGAAAATGTAACTAAGTTTGGCATTTGTGAAAAAAAAATCTACTATTCATTTGAAATTCAAACTAACTACTTTTGCATTGTCTCTTTATTATGCATGTATTGGTTATGCTATTCTACTCTGTTTTGTGATCTTTTAACTCTAGCAATTGTTCAGTGTCAGTGCGGTAACACTGTGCTACATCTCACAACTATCAAGGTTAAAATCTAACTTGCAACAAGAAACATACAGATTGTGGAATAAAAATACACTGCTTCTTTCTTTATTTTTATGTGTGAAAGCCATGAAAAAATAATAATGTAACCTCACTATCTAGATCTTAAACAGTATTTATCAAAATAATTTGCAAAGTCATTCTTATCTCGACAGAACTCATAATAAAACACATTTTTGATACACTAATATGACCATTACAATAATCTTGTGAGTTTGATGTTGTAGTAAAACTGCTGCAAAGTTAAAGTTAGTTAAATTTAATGATTCTCTGACTTTAAAAATGGTAATTTATTATTTTTTTCCAGTTTTACACAACCAATATATTTTGTAGCATCTCTGCTTCAGTGCATGTCTGCTGTTATCGATGTCATGCTATTGCCAGATAATGTGTTCTTCCTCTGCCCGAGGGTATACTTTCTCTAATCGTGGTTCAATGAAAACTATATTCTCTCATTGCCAGTGTACTGCACTGTGTAATAATATGCTTATTCTTTCCTTCTTGTTATCACTTTATACTAATAATCTGATGCAATTGTGTAAAGATTTTCAAATGAAGGGTTAAATTGCAATATTTATTTTTTTACACATATGGATATTAAACACATGTCACTTATTCAGTTAATGACAACTGTAACATATTCTCCTGTTTACTCAACAATAAGCATCAACTGAGAACTGTTACAGTAATAAATATATTTATTTTTTCTAACGTATATGCCATAAACTTCATTTATACGCACTCAGAAACATTTACATGTACTAAGCTTGTATCATAAAAACACTATACTGAAACATTTGATATCATTGATATGAAAATGTATAATTCAGACAAGAGCATTGGCAAGTACATGTCAGCCAAATGGCATTAGCATTAGCAAATACTCAACTTATACTGCTGCATTAGTTTTAATTTGAATTTGAACTAGTTTACTTTACAATTTTCCAGTAAAAAATATTTTTTTAACATGCTAAAATAAATACTGATCAGTCTCAGAAATGATAGATATCCCTTAAAATTATCAGCTGCATGGATGTGTCACTCTGGATGGTATTCTGTGTGTTGCAAGTAATGAGGGGTAGATGAGTTTTCCAAAGACAGACTTTACTAGAAACTTACAGGACCACATTTGGCGAAAAAGCAGGTTCTGGTAATTGCTCCTTGATACATTCATAGTTCACGTAAAACATTAGGTTAGAACACAACATAACACTTGCAATTTTGTATTTATTTATTTTTAAATATGGTGAGCTTGCCCAATTCACATACTATGGAAATGCTTTGATTCTTCAACTAATCATCTTTTATTAGTTATATTAGCCTCAAATACGCATGATTCTAGGCAAGCTACTGGCAAGTCAGTTGTTATATAAACTGTTTCTTTGCTGTAATACATTCCTTAAAATCCATAGGCATTATCTACAGGTAGAGTCAGCATTATTGTACTTCTTTTGTTGGTGGTTCACAATAAATAATTCACACTGTAAAGTAAAGTTGCCCATTAATGCTTTGTCACTTCATTTCAGTGTGAAAAAATATTTGAAGGTACATTCCAGCATAGCACTTACAGCATTTTAAAAATAGTGGCACTTCCTATGCTGTACTGTGTTTACAATAAACATGGGGCCATTAAAAAAACAAAAAAACAAACAAAAAAAACAGTTGAGAATCAAGACACAGAAGTTTAACCTTTAGCTGATTTTAAAATGTGTGGCTTTCTTTCAAAGGGCCCGAGGTTGTAAGCATTTTCACCATAGCTGTATGTTTACAATTGAGATTGCAGATGAAATGTTCTAAGGGGTGAAATCACTATTATAAAGCAGTCTCACCAAGGGCCTGATATTCTAGACCTCACCGCTCAGGCGAGATATCATCAGTACGGCCCTAATTTAGAAACACAAATTTTAACTTGATATGTTTATGTTGCTATGTAGTGTTCTGTATGTGAAACAGAGACTCCTAACATTACAATACAAGGTCTAAAAAATCCCAAAGTTTTTGTGTGATTTCTCTCCATGTCAGTGAGGTTTTGAATATCAGACCCCAATAGGTGTTTTACTACACTTCACTATGGAAGTTGAGGGTTTTCTTTCAATGCAGAATGTCAAAAGCAGTATTGTCACCTGAAGCGATGGTGTAATGTAAATTATACCATTAAACAGTATTGAATGAGAATACAATTTGAAGAAAACGTAAAGCTTAAAGGGACATTAAACCCAAATTGTTTCTTTCATTAGTCAGATAGAGAATACAATTTTAAATAACATTCCAATTTACTTCTATTATCTAATTTGCTTCATTCTTTAGATATTCTTTGTTGAAGAAATAGCAATGCACATGGGTGAGCCAATCACACAAGGCATCTATGTGCAATTACCAATCAGCAGCTTCTGAGCCTATCTAGATATGCTTTTAGCAAAGGATATCAAGAGAATGAAGCAAATTAGATAATAGAAGTAAATTAGAAAGTTGTTTTAAATAGCATGTTCTTTCTTAATCATGAAAAAAAAAAATTGGGTTTAATGTCCCTTTAACTGAAATAATACTGAAAGAACCCAATCTGAATTGAAAAGTATTATTAAATACAAAGCACAAAGTGTACGTCTAACAAAACTCTTATGCCATGCAGTGCTATATTGCACTGGGCTTGTCTGTTCTTCACATACGAAAGTACACTCCTTATAGAGGTATAGCAAAAGTTGCCTTTCTAGAAATCTTGCATTGTTGGAGGACAGGGGTCAAGTCATACAAAAAAAAAGTGTAGGAACTCACCAAGACATCCACCCCCCCTTAATATTGTTTTATATACACGCACACACACACTGTATTTGCATGTATATAATCTATACACATTGAAAAAAAAAAGCAAATTAAAACCAATGAAGGGTTGAATGGTTGCCTTTATGCCTGAGAATCCTCCTCTGTCACAGAGTCTCATCCACTTAAGGTGCAATAGTCCTATTTCTGCTGAGGGGAGCTAAATAACACCAGAGCAAGCCACACAGAAATGTAAGCACCATGTGTTCCACACAGCGAAGGGTGATCACACAGCTGGACTGCTGACAGGCTTGTATTTGGTGTATTGTAGGAAGTGTTACTGCTCATTACTAGAAGATCTCACTATCCCTCTAATCAGACTGTGCTCCAGCTCCTCCCACCAGCAGCATCAGTGTTTACTGAAGCATTTTTGTTCTCTGTCCAGAGGGAACATAGTTCCTCCTGAAAAATTAGTGCAGGAACTCCGTTCCCATGCGGTCCCGCTCGACTTGACCCCTGCTGGAGGATCATTTTAGATCATCTCATCTGAGTGGAGAATTTTATGGGAGGCATCTTTCATTTCTCTGGGACATCCAGGTTCTGGCCTTTTTCTATGAGCATTCAGTGAGTTCAGCCACTGAAGTCTGCACTATAATTTCTCTCCAAGAAGGAGAATATTTTATCATCAGGCCCTTAGGGTTTTCCTAATGTTAATAATTTACAAATAGCTTTGAACAAGCTGCTTCAAGGTATACAAACTGTCTCTAACAGCAAGCTCAAATTAAAACATCACTGTTTAATTTCTATGTCAACTTGTATTTCTCAAAACTGCATGTGAGATATTTAAAGGAATATATTACTGAAACTCGTTTTATCATATATATGAAAGAGCAACATTTAAACATGATACATATATTTTGTTTTTTAATTTTGTGTGCAAAAGGGCTAGGTAAAAGCTGTTTAACAATAATAATAATAATCACATGGTAAATGAAGGAAAGTGTTTGGATGCGTCATGAGATTGAACAGACATGATAAAGAGCAATAGAAACACCAAGCGGGTAATACAAACATCAATCTACTACATCTATAATAGGATTCCAGGAAAAAAGCCCTAACTATTGCTTAAAGGGGCATACAAATGTGTTAGATAATTTTATTATTCTGCTACTTTTTGCTAATAGCTATGGCCTAGATTAGATTACAAGTGGAGAACTATTGTGATTGCAAGTGTCTCAAGGGATTCACCTAGAAAGCAGCATTCCTGTATAGCCGGCTTAGGAAAAAACGCTACTACTGCAAACTAGCGTCACTGTAAATGTATGTTGGCGTGGCCGGACACATTTTGCAGGGCTCCTCCTTGCTTCATCAGAGGCATCAGACCATGCCAACATACGTTTACAGTTATGTTAGTTTGTCTGTAGTAGTTTTTTTTCCTTAGCTGGCTGTAGGGGAATGCTGCTTTCTAGACTAACCCCTTGAGATCTTTGGATATGCCCTTTGCAGTGTATCTACTTGAATTTTCCCTGGAAGATAGACAGTATTGTGAGTTTTACATACAGATCACATAGAGACACTGTGGATTTCGGCACAAAGGGAGGATTGATTCCAGTACCTACAGTATGTAAAACAATTTTTACATACCTCATATTGTTTGAGGTTATCTTTGTGAGTGAATTTTATTGTGTTTGAATAAATGTTGATGCACTTAAGATAATGCACTTCAATGAAAACTATATTCTCTCATTGCCAGTGTACTGCACTGTGTAATAATATGCTTATTCTTTACTTCTTGTTATCCCTTTATACTAATAATCTGATGCAAGTGTGTAAAGATTTTCAAATAAAGGGTCAAATTGAAATATTTCTTTTTTACACATATGGATGTTAAACACGTCACTTATTCTGTTAATGACAACTGTAACATATTCTCCTGTTTACGCAACTATAAGTATCAACTGAGCACTGTTACAGTAATAAATATATTTATTTTTGCTAACATATATGCCATAAACCTCATTTATACGCACTCAGAAACATTTACATGTACTAAGCTTGTATCATAAAAACACTATACTGAAACATTTTATATCATTGATATGAAAATGTATAATTCAGACAAGAGCATTGGCAAGTACTTGTTAGCAAATCGGCATTAGCATTAGCAAATACGCAACTTATACTGCTGCATTAGCTTTAATTTGAATTTGAACTAGATTACTTTACAATTTTCCAGTCAAAAAAAAAAAACTTTCAACATGCTAAAATAAATACTGATTAGTCTCAGAAATGATAGATATCCCTTTAAATTATCAGCTGCATGGATGTGTCACTCTGGATGGTATTCTGTGTGTTGCAAGTAGTGAGGGGTAGATGAGTTTTTCAAAGACAGACCCTTTACTAGAAACTTACAGGACCACATTTGGCGAAAAAGCAGGTTCTGGTTATTGCTCCTTGATACATTCATAGTTCACGTAAAACATTAGGTTAGAACACAACATAACACTTGCAATTTTGTATTTATTTATTTTTTAAATATGGTGAGCTTGCCCAATTCACATACTATGGAAATGCTTTGATTCTCCAACTAATCATCTTTTATTAGTTATATTAGCCTCAAATACGCATGATTCTAGGCAAGCTACTGGCAAGTCAGTTGTTTCATGTTATATAAACTGTTTCTTTGCTGTAATACATTCCTCAAAATCCATAGGCATTATCTACAGGTAGAGTCAGCATTATTGTGAAGTTGCCTATTAATGCCTTATCACTTTTCATTTCAGTGTGAAAAAATATTTCAAGGTATATTCCAGTATAGCACTTACTGCATTTTAAAAATAGTGGCACTTCCTATACTGTACTGTGATTACAATAAACATGGGGCCATAAAAGAAACAAAAAACCTTTCTTTGTGAGTGAATTTTATTTTGTTTGAATAAATGTTGATGCACTTAAGATAATGCACTTAGATCGTTGTCTGTCTTCGCTCCATGGTTTTTGTAGATTGGGTTTATTACACACAGCCACAGAGATCACACCAGTGAGCAGAGAAGGAGCTGCATGAGACATAGAAGTGCTTTCTCGGGTAGTTTGGACATTCCCTGAGACATTGTTCATACAGCGGTTTGGACTTAATATCACAGTAGGACACACATATATATAGATAGATGTTTATATGTAGTTCATGGTTTTATGTTCAATGTTTATTTATTGGATATTGATATAGGGATATGGTGTAGCAGTGAACTCAGCGCACCTTGGCATGTTCTTGTTTGGTTTTATATTTAAAATAAGTAGTACTCTCTTCTAAAGGTAGTTATTAAAGTGTCAGCAGCTTGATTTGGGGCTGCATTTCTGCCAGTGGTGTTGGCGATATTGTCCAAATTTATGGGATCATAAATGCTGAAAAGTACTGACAGGTTTTAATTCATCATGCCATTCCTTCTGGAAAGCGCCTCATTGGGAATGGTTTTATGTTTCACCATGATAACGAGGTCACACTTTTAAATTAAAAACTGCAGTAAAAAAATCAGACTAACCTGTTTTCAGAGTATATTACCTTACAATTGCCTGCTTTTGTATGCATTTGTTTTTCTATGAGGGGAATAAATGCTTTGTGTATTTTGACACCACTTTTATTTTTTCTACAAAAAAAACAGCAAGATCTGCAGTGGGAAATATTTAGATCGTATACCAGACTTTGTGAAGAAATTTCAGCTACACCCTTGTTCAGCCAATTTGAAGAGGTGGGGAAACTCATTTGACAATAAAAAAAAGGCTTTACATCTTGTTTAATAAAATAAGAAATTGTCTTCATAAAAACAAGTCATTTCTATATATTGGCCTATATTCTAGGCACAACTTACCAAGTTAGATTCCCCTCCTCTTAGTCTGTCCACCATAGGATGGACGAATTAGGGATCAGATCTTGGTAAGTATTGTCTAGGATACATGCCAAGATATAGAAATTACTTGCTTTTATGAAAAAATTTTTTTTATTATTTTGGCCGTCCTAGACCAATACTTACCAAGTGAGATGAATACAAAGCAGTGCAAAAAAAATAGGGTGGGAAGAAAAAAACACCTTAAAAAGGCAAATTAAGTAAAAGCAAGACAATAGAAATTATCTCTGAAATAACACAACTAAAAAACATTATGCCAAAATAAATGAAGAAAACTGAAGGATATAAAGATTTCTAGCCATAAACAGAAAAAGAGAAACCTCCTCCAAAAAGACCAAGATATAGACACTGTCCAGTCAATCAAGCCCTGAGCTTTCTCATAACAGATGCCTAACCACTAATGAAATTCTGAAACAATTTAAAAAATTGGAGAGGATCTACTCTAACTAAATTAGTAACCATAGAGACACACACCATAGAAAAATAAATTATAAAACCAAAGCAATATCACCTAAATATATGAACCAAAAAACTAGGAACCTGAATCCATCAGGCACAAAAAAACAGCAAAGAAAGCTGAAACCAAATATATATATAAAACAAGGAGAAAGGACAACACATCCAGACCGGACTGGGTATACATCCCATGACCCATAAACAGGCTCAGCTTTTGTTGCTACTATCGCACTCATATAAAGCTACACTATTTACAGAGTCACAGGCAGTTAACCCCGGGCCTGCCTGGGTGCAAGTCCATAGGGGGAATTACATAAGTCTGTGAACCCTGACTTGTTCCCAGTTTGTTTGATTATTAGTTTGCATTTGTGTGCGTGGCTGCAGTTGTGTGGCTGTATTAGGGACTCAGGTATGTGGAAGAGACCTTGACGTTGTACCTGGGCTTGTCCCATTTGGCCAAATGCGGTAAAAAACTCTTCCAGTTTTGCTTTCAATCCTAGCTGAGAGCTTGTGAGCGAGTGCTGGACTTTTTTTTTATGTGTGTATATATATATATATATATATACTGTATATATATACATACATATATATATATATATATATATACACATATACACATACATATATACACATATACATACATATACACAGTCACACATATATATATATATATATATATATATTTATATATACACACATACATATATACACATATACACAGATATACACAGTCACACCTATATATATATATATATATATATATATATATATATATATATATATATATTAATTGAAAATACAAGACTATACATTGTGCATAAACAGTTCTAGCACAAAGCAAAGTAAAATAACTGAAAGAAAAAAGAAAACTACACTATATGTTGTTGCAGGTTCCTGTCTGTCAAGTCTAGAGTGGCAGAGAAAAAAACAATAGCTCAAATACCAACACTTTGCACACAAAAAAAATCAAAGTTTTTAGACCAGAAGCTCTTATCCTATTAGCTGATTTGAATTTGACGAATCAAATCAGCCAATAGAAATGCAAGGTAGAGACCGGAGGTGAGGGACGGCGGACGGGGAGACCCCCCCGCCCCGTCACCCCCCGCGAAGCAGGGGCGGCACGAACCGATGCGGTGCGCCGGACGAGGCGGAGCGCATTTTGAAACGGGTACCTTGCATTCAACTTCAGTTTACGGCGGTGATCGTATGAATAGGATGCTCCATGCAGTATGTCATCGCCGTCCAGGATAGCTCCACGCCGCCCGGATGAAGATAGATGACTTCCCCGAGATGGATGAAGCTGTTGCTGCCTGGATGAAGACTCCTGGCCACCTGGATGAGGATGGATGACCGGACTTCAGGAACAGTGAGTAGATTTTCTGGGGTTAGTGCTAGGTTTATTTTTATTTTTTTGGGGTTGTGTTTTTTTTTTTTAAAATAAGGGTTATTTTGGGCACTGTAAAAGAGATGAATGCCCTTTTAAGGGCAGTGTAAAAGAGCTCAACACCCTTTTAATGGCAATTCCCATACAAAGGCTCCTTTAGGGGTAATGGGTAGCTTAGGTTTTATTTAGACTTGGGGTTTTTATTTTTGGGGGTTGGTTGGGTAGTGGGTTTTACTGTTGGGGGAACTTTGTATTTTATTCTAGGTAAAAGAGCTGTTTAACATAAGGCAATGTCCTACAAAAGGCCATTTTAAGGGCTATTGGTAGTTTATTGTAGGTTAAGGGGTGTTTTTATTTTGGGGGGCTTTTTTATTTTATAGGGCTATTAGGTGTAATATTTATTATTTTTGATAATTTTGTTTATTATTTTTTGTAATCTTAGAGTTTTTTCTTTCTTTCATGTAATTGGCAAGAGTCCATGAGCTAGTGACATATGGGATATACAATCCTACCAGGAGGGGCAAAGTTTCCCAAACCTCAAAATGCCTATAAATACACCGCTCACCACACCCACAATTCAGTTTTACAAACTTTGCCTCCTATGGAGGTGGTGAAGCAAGTTTGTGCTAAGATTTCTTCATTGACATGCGCTTCTCAGCATTTTGAAGCCCGATTCCTCTCAGAGTACAGCGAATGTCAGAGGGATGTGAAGGGAGTATCACCTATTGAATGCAATGATTTCCCTAACGGGGGTCTATTTCATAGGTTCTCTGTTATCGGTCGTAGAGATTCATCTCCTACCTTTTCAGATCGACGATATACTCTCATATACCATTACATCTACTGATAACTGTTTCAGTACTGGTTTGGCTATCTGCTATATGTGGATGTTTGTCTTTTGGAAAGTATGTTTTTTATTACTTAAGACGCCCCAGCTATGGTTTGGCACTTTATGCATTTATATAAAGTTCTAAATATATGTATTGTACTTATATTTGCCATGAGTCAGGTTCATGTATTTCCTTGTGCAGACTGTCAGTTTCATATTTGGGGAAATAAACATATTAAGAAATATTTTTTCTTACCTGGGGTTTTTCTGATTGACTACATTTTTCTTGCAAATTGCGGGCAGTACTAGGCCCGCGGGTGCGGCAAATGCTAGACTTTATTGAGTCATTCTTGGTGTGAGAATTTTTTTGGCACAAAAGTACGTCCGTTGACGCAAGTTCTTAATTTCCGGTGTAGTAGTTGACGCAGAGTCTTTACACCGGGTTGCGTCATTAGTGACGCAAGTGTGTCATTTCCGGAAGTTGTTAGCACCAAAATAAATTTCAGTTATGTTGTGCGTTATACTTGGCGCCAAATTTTTCATTAATTTATTACCCCATTGCTATTTGCCTCTTGCCTTTTTCTATGTCAGAGGGCTATGCTATTTGCATTTTTCTCCCATTCCTGAAACTGTCATATAAGGAAATTGATAATTTTGCTTTATATGTTGTTTTTCCTTTTACATTTTGCAAGATGTTTCAATCTGATCCTGCCTCAGAAGTATCTGTTGGAACTTTGCTGCCTGACATCGATTCTACCAAAGCTAAGTGCATTTGTTGTAAGATTGTGGAAATTATATCTCTGAATGTCATTTGTAATAGTTGTCATGATAAACTTTTACATGCAGAGAATGTATCCATCAGTAATAGTACATTGCCAGTTGCAGTTCCTTCAACTTCTAATGTACATGATATACCTATGAATTTTAAAGAATTTGTTACTGATTCTATTCAGAAGGCTTTGTCTGCATTTCCGCCTTCTAATAAACGTTAAACATAAAAGGTCTTTTAAAAAATCATATAAAGTTGATGAAATTTCAAATGACCAACAACATAATGATTTATCCTCCTCTGATGAGGATCTGATTCAGAAGATCCTTCCTCAGATATTGACACTGACAAATCTACTTATTTGTTTAAAATAGAGTATATTCGTTCTTTGTTAAAAGAAGTGTTAATTACTTTGGATATTGAGGAACTAGTCCTCTTGACATTAAGACTAGTAAATGTTTAAATGCTGTTTTTAAACCTCCTGTGGTTACTCCAGAGGTTTTTCCTATTCCTGATGCTATTTCTGATATGATTTCTAAGGAATGGAATAAGCCAGGTACTCCTTTTATTCCTTCTTCAAGGTTAAAAAAAATTGTATCCTTTACCAGCAATTTCTATAGAGTTTTGGGAAAAGATCCCCAAAGTTGATGGGGCTATTTCTACTCTTGCTAAACGTACCACTATTCCTATGGAAGATAGTACTTCTTTTAAAGATCCATTAGATAGGAAACTTGAATCCTATCTAAGGAAAGCCTATTTATATTCAGGTCATCTTCTCAGGCCTGCAATTTCTTTGGCTGATGTTGCGGCTGCATCAACTTTTTGGTTGGAGAATTTAGAGCAACAAGAATTGGATTCTGACATATCTAGCATTGTTCGCTTACTGCAACATGATAATATCAAAAATGGCATCACAAATAAAATGATTATCAAAATTGATGTTAGATCCATGTCTTTAGCTATTTTAGCTAGAAGAGCTTTATGGCTTAAATCTTGGAATGCTGATATGACATCTAAGTCTAGATTATTATCTCTTTCTTTCCAAGGTACCAAGGTAATAATTTACCTTGGTAATCTCAGTTGTATTCTATTATTTCAACTGTTACTGGAGGAAAGGGTTTTTTTCTGCCTCAGGATAAAAAACCTAATGGTAAATCTAAGGCTTCTAACCATTTTCATTCCTTTAGTCAAAATAAGGAACAAAAATCTAATCCTTCCCCCAAGGAATCTGTTTCCAATTGGAAGCCTTCCTCAAAATGGAATAAATCCAAGCCTTTTAAAAAAACAAAGTCAGCCCCTAAGTCCGCATGAAGGTGCGGCCCTCATTCCAGCTCAGCAGGTAGGGGGCAGATTAAGATTTTTCAAGGATATTTGGCTAAGTTCTGTCCAAAATCAATGGATTCAGAGCATTGTCTCTCAAGAGTATCAAATAGGTTTCAGAGTAAGACCTCCTGTGAGAAGATTTTTTCTCTCACGTATCCCAGCAAATCCAGTAAAAGCTCAAGCTTTCCTGAAGTGTGTTTCAGACCTGGAGTCTTCAGGGGTAATCATGCCGGTTCCTTTTCGGGAACAAGGTCTGGGGTTTTATTCAAATCTATTCACTGTCCCAAAGAAGGAAAATTCATTCAGACCAGTTCTGGATCTGAAAATTTTGAATCGTTATTTAAGAGTACCAACTTTCAAGATGGTGACTATAAGGACTATTCTGCCTTTTGTTCAGCAAGGACATTATATGTCTACAATAGACTTGCAGGAAGCATACCTTCATATTCCGATTCATCCAGAACATTATCAGTTCTTGAGATTCTCTTTTCCAGACAAGCATTACCAATTTGTTGCTCTTCCATTTAGCCTAGCAACAGCTCCATGAATCTTTTCAAAGGTTCTAGGTGCCCTCTCCTGATCAGAGAGCATGGTATTGTTGTGTTTCCTTATTTGGACGATATCTTGGTACTATCTCAGTCTTTACATTCTGCAGAATCTCACAAAAACATGGTTGGAGGATCAATTTACCAAAGAGTTTCTTGATTCCTCAGACAAGGGTCACCTTTTTAGGTTTCCAGAAAGATTCAGTGTCCATTACTCTGTCTCTAACAGACAAGAGACATTTGAAATTGGTTGCAGCCTGTCGGCAGCTTCAGTCTCAGTCATTTCCTTCAGTGGCTATGTGCATGGAAGTTTTAGGCCTCATGACTGCAGCATCGGACGAGATTCCTTTTGCACGTTTTCACATGAGACCTCTCCAGCTTTGTATGCTGAATCAATGGTGCAAGGATTATACAAAGATATCACAGTTAATATCCTTAAATCCCAATGTTCTACACTCTCTGATGTGGTGGTTAAATTACCAGCGTTTAGTTCAAGGGGCTTCCTTTGTTTGGCCAACCTGAACTGTGATCACTACAGAAGCAAGTCTTTCAGGTTGGGGAGCTGTTTGGGGATCTCTGACAGCACAAGGGGTTTGGAAATCTCAAGAGGTGAGATTACCAATCAATATTTTAGAACTCCGTGCAATTTTCAGAGCTCTTCAGTTTTGGCCTCTGTTGAAGAGAGAACCGTTCATTTGCTTTCAGACAGACAATATCACAACTGTGGCATATGTCAATCATCAGGGTGGGACTCACAGTCCTCAGGCTATGAAAGAAGTATCTAAGATACTTGCTTGGGCAGAATCCAGCTCCTGTCTAATCTCTGCATTGCATATTCCAGGTGTAGACAATTGGGAGGTGGACTATTTCAGCCGTCAGACTTTACATCCAGGGGAGTGGTCTCTCCATCCAGATGTGTTTTCTCAGATTGTTCAGATGTGGGGTCTTCCAGAGATAGATCTCATGGCCTCTCATCTAAACAAGAAACTTCCCAGATACCTGTCCAGGTCCAGGGATGTTCAGGCAGAAGCAGTGGATGCGCTGACACTTCCTTGGTGTTATCATCCTGCTTACATTTTCCCGCCTCTAGTTCTTCTTCCAAGACTGATATCCAAAATCATCATGGAACAATTGTTTGTGTTGCTGGTGACTCCAGCATGGCCTCACAGGTTTTGGTATGTGGATCTCGTTCAAATGTCCAGTTGCCAACCTTGGCCACTTCCATTAAGGCCGGACCTACTGTTTCAAGGTCCGTTTTTCCATCAGGATCTCAAATCATTAAATTTGAAGGTATAGAAATTGAACGCTTAGTTCTAAGTCATAGAGGTTTTTCTGACTCAGTGATTAATACTATGTTACAAGCTCGTAAATCGGTCTCTATAAAGATTTATTATCGAGTTTGGAAGACCTACATTTCATGGTGTTCTTCTCATAAATTCTCTTGGCATTCTTTTAGAATCCCTAGAATTTTACAGTTTCTTCAGGATGGTTTGGATAAGGGTTTTGTCTGCAAGTTCCTTGAAGGGACAAATCTCTGCTCTGTTTTATTTCACAGAAAGATTGCTAAACTTCCTGATATTCACTGTTTTGTACAGGCTTTAGTTCGTATTAAGCCCGTCATTAAATCAATTTCTCCTCCTTGGAGTCTTAATTTGGTTTTGAAGGCATTACAGGCTCCTCCATTTGAGCCTATGCATTCTTTGGACATTAAACTACTTTCTTGAAAAGTGTTGTTCCTTTTGGCCATCTCTTCTGCTAGAAGAGTTTCTGAGCTATCTGCTCTTTCTTGTGAATCTCCTTTTCTGATTTTTCATCAGGATAAGGCGGTTTTGAGGACTTCATTTTACCTAAATTTGTGAATTCTAACAACATTAGTAGAGAAATTGTTGTCCCTTCCTTGTGTCCTAATCCTAAGAATTCTTTGGAAAGATCCTTACATTATTTGGATGTGGTGAGAGCTTTGAAATATTTTGTTGAAGCTACTAAAGATTTCAGGAAGACTTTTAGTCTATTTGTTATATTTTCTCGTCCTAGGAAAGGTCAGAAGGCTTCAGCTATTTCCTTGGCTTCTTGGTTAAAGCTTTTGATCTATCAAGCTTATTTGGAGTCGGGTCAGGCCTCACCTCAGAGAATTACTGCTCATTCTACTAGATCAGTCTCCACTTCATGGGCTTTTAAGAATGAAGATTCAGTTGATCAAATTTGCAGAGCGGCAACTTGGTCTTCTTTACATACATTTACTAAATTCTACCGTTTTGATGTATTTGCTTCTTCAGAAGCAGTTTTTGGTAGAAAAGTTCTTCAGGCAGCTGTCTCAGTTTGATTCTTCTGCTGATGTTTTAAGTATTTCTTGTCATTTAAAGAATAAACTTATATTTTGGGTTGTGGATTATTTTTTCAGCGGAATATGGCTGTTGTTTATTTTTATCCCTCCCTTTCTAGTGACTCTTGCGTGGAGTTCCACATCTTGGGTATTGATATCCCATACGTCACTAGCTCATGGACTCTTGCCAATTACATGAAAGAAAACATAATTTATGTAAGAATTTACAAGATAAATTCATTTCTTTCATATTGGCAAGAGTCCATGAGGCCCACCCTTTTTTATGGTGGTTATGATTTTTTTGTATAAAGCACAATTATTTCCTAATTCCTTTGTTGATGCTTTTTACTCCTTTCTTTATCACCCCACTGCTTGGCTATTCGTTAAACTGAATTGTGGGTGTGGTGAGGGGTGTATTTATAGGCATTTTGAGGTTTGGGAAACTTTGCCCCTCCTGGTAGGATTGTATATCCCATACGTCACTAGCTCATGGACTCTTGCCAATATGAAAGAAATGAATTTATCAGGTAAAGTCTTATATAAATTATGTTTTTTCGTAATTTTAGTGTTTATTTTTTGTAATCTTAGATTTTTTTAATTTTTTTCGTAGTATTATTTTTTTTTTTTACATTTATAATTTAGGTTTTTATTTTTTTGTAGTTTTAGGTACTTTTAATCATGTAATTTAGGTTTTTTAATTGGTAGTTTATTTTATTAGAATAGTTAGGTTAATTTATAGTTTAATCTTTTTTTCATTTCACAGGTAAGTTTTTATTTATTTAAAGATAGTTATATTGTAATTTTAATAAAAAGTTAGGGGGGTGTTATGTTTAGGGGTTAATATATTAATTTACTGTTTTGCAATGTGGGGGGCTGGCAATTTAGGGGTTAATAGGTTTAGTAGTTACGATGTAGAGACTAATGGTTTAGGGGTTAATAGGTTTAGTTTATTAGTTACGATGTGGGGGCTGGTGGTTTAGGGGTTAATACTTTATTATAGTGTTGGCAATGTGGGGGCTGGCAGTTTAGGGGTTAATAAGTTTATTTAGTGTTAGCGATGTCGGAGGCAGCGGATTATGGGTTAATATGTTTATTTAATAGTCACGATGTGGGTGGGCATCAGATTAAGGTTTAATATAGTGTTTGTGATGCAGGAGGGTGGCGGTTTAGGGGTTAATAGGTAGTTTATGGGGGTGTTAGTGTGCTTTGTAACATTTTAGTTATGAGTTTTTTTAAACATTTTTTTTTTAGAAGAAATTCATAACTACTGCTCTCAGATGGCGGAATGGATTGTGTCGGTATAGGCTGTAACACAAGTATTTTAGCTGGACCGCACAACCTGTAATACAGTGCTAGGGAAAATCCCGCACTCAAACGTAATTTTTTTGAGTATGGAATGCACGTTGCGTTACAGGCTTAAAAGCTTGCGGAATTGATATACCGCCACAACTCGTAATATGCGTTACTGGCCATTCCACATGCAATGGCCAATTTTTCAGCGGTATAGCCGTACTGGAACACTTGTAATCTAGCTAAATATGACTGCAGGATTGCAGAATAAAACACAAATAAATAAAACATTGTACAAATCATATCATAATACTAAAAATGGCAGGAATACAAAACTCACCCACAAATGAGACAAAAAAAAAAAAGTACCTTACTTAAAGGGACACTGAACCCAATTTTTTTTCTTTAGTGATTCAGATAGAGCATGCAATTTTAAGCAACTTTCTAATTTACTCCTATTATCACATTTTCTTCATTCTCTAGGTATCTTTATTTGAAAAGCAAGAATGTAAGTTTAAATGCCGGACCATTTTTGGTTAACAACCTGGGTTGTTCTTGCTGATTGGTGGATAAATTCACCCACCAATAAACAAGTGCTGTCCAGGGTCTGAACCAAAAATGGCTGGCTCCTTAGCTTAGATACCTTCCTTTCCAAATAAAGATAGCAAGAGAACAAAGAAAATTTGATAATAGGAGTAAATTAGAAACTTGCATGCTCTGTCTGAATCATAAAAGAAACAACTTGGGTTCAGTATTCCTTTAAGAAAATAAGTAAAATAACTCCAGTATTCTATAAGTGACAGTAGTTTTATAACCTTGTCTTTCAGGGATCTGATTGTAAACTGACATATCAGTAGTCTGCTGCTTGGGTCTGCTGGACAAGACCAGCTGAGTAAGTTCTAAAACATAACTGCAGAGCCTACTTCTCTGATTGTTATATCAACACTTTCAAAAAGTAAAAAAAAAAACACAACAAAAAAAAGGAATAGTCACAACATTTCTGAGTTACAAACAGACCATACACATCTTCCTTAGTATTGGAACTAGAAACTGCTTGAGACAAGATGAGTGAGTTCTGCAAATAAAAACAGAATTTGCAGAGATAAAAATAAACAATAACAAAATCAGCCGTCTAATATCTGAACCACAATACCCCTCAAAACAGGTTACAAATTACCATAAGCCCAATAGAGTAACCATAAAACAGCTACAAGGAAAAAAGGATGACTTTCTAAAGATCTGCAAGAACAAAAACGTATAACACCATAAACTTCAGAGGAATATTATAACATCATTGAAAGACAGACCTCAATAGTCAAGACAGTAAAAATAAAACATGGCTTCTTGCAGCAAAAAAATATATCCTACAAGAAAGCTACTGTATATCCCATACTGGTTGTTTAAAAAAGATAGCTCTGCTGAAACCTAATTCACTAGACAGGCATTTAAATAAAAACATTTAATTTCACTAAAGAAATGCTGCAAATCTTAAAAGTAAAATAATCTATAATTTATGAAACCTTCTAAAATGGTGCTATGTAAAGCTCTTTTGTTTTATAGTAGATAAAAGTACATGAAAGGCATTTAAAACTTTGCTCAAATTGCATGCTTTTGATGGCTATATTAATGAGAGAAATAAGTATACTTTCTCACAGCAACACAAAATTTAAATATGTAGCTTTTAAAATATTATGATATGAATAAAAAAAACTTAAAGGGACAGTCAACACCAGAATTTTTGTTGTTTAAAAAGAAAGATAATCCCTTTATTACCCATTCCCCAGTTTTGCATAACCAACACAGTTATATTAATACAAGTTTTACTTCTTTAATTATCTTGTATCTAAGCTTCTGCTGACTGCCCCCTTATTTCAGTTCTTTTGACAGACATGCAGTTTAGCCAATCAGTGCTCACTCCTAGGTCCCTTTACGTGCATGAGCTCAATGTTATCTATATGAAACATGTGAACTAATGCCCTCTAGTGGTCAAAATGTATTCAGATTAGAGGCAGTCTTCAAGGGCTAAGAAATTAGCATAAAACCTCATAGTTTTAACTTTCAACTAAGAATACCAAGGGAACAAAGCAAAATTGGTGATAAAAGTAAATTGGGAAGTTGTTTAAAATTGCATGCCCTATTTAAAACATGAAAGTTTTTTTTGGACTTGACTGTCCCTTTAAACATAAATTGGATTACAAACAATTGAATTTGTGTTTGGGAATAGGTTACAGAAAACTTTCTTAACTTTTAAAAACCTCAAACTTACCAAACAGGCCAGTAAAAGAAGCAATCTTTTAAGGGTGTGACCCTGCAACTTCAAACACGTAATTACAGCACCTGAGCAATCTTAATTAGTGCTCACAGTGGAAGAAAGTAACCAAATGCAGAGGTTGTAAAAACAAATTTGCCAAACAGAATACAGGCAATCCCTGTGTTACAGAAATCCGACTTAAAGAGGCATGAAACCCAAAATTTTCTTTCATAATTCAGATAGACAATACAATTTTAAACAACTTTCTAATTTACTTCTATTATCTAATCTGTTTCATTATCTTGGTATCATTTGTTGAAGGAACAGCAATGCACTAATGGTTTATAACTGAACACATGGGTGAGCCAATCACAATCGATATATATATATGCAGCCACCAATCAACAGCTAGAATCTAGGTTCTCTGCTGCTCCTGAGCTTGCCTAGATAAACCTTTAAGCAAAGGATAACAAGAGAAGGAAGCAAATTAAATAATAGAAGTAAATTGGAAAGTTGTTTAAAATTGTATTCTCTATCTGAATCATGAAAGAACAATTTTGGGTTTCATGTCCCTTTAAGTACAACTCGTACTTACAAACGGAGAAAATAGAGCTTTATCACCAATCCTTTTTTTCCAGGATAACCCAAAATACTCAAAATCCAACTGTCACAAAGGACAGAAAGTGATGTGAAATTTTCTGAACAGGGGCACAGATAGCAAAACAAACGTTTCCCTATGCTATTCAAAACTAAAAAAATGTTTGGCTAGAGTTTCACATAAAAAGGTGCCTGTTCCAACTTTACATACAAATTCAACTTAAAGGGACATGAAATGAAATCCAATATTTTTCTTTCATGATTCAGATTGAGAATACAATTTTAAACAACTTTCTAATTTACTTCTATTATCTAATCTGTTTCATTCTCTTGGTATAATTTGTTGAAGGAGCAGCAATGCACTACTGGTTTCTAACTGAACACATGGATGAGCCAATCACAATCAATATATATATATATGCAGCCAACAATCAACAGCTAGAACCTAGGATCTCTGCTGCCCCTGAGCTTGCCTAGATAAACCTTTCAGCAATGGATAACAAGAGAAGGAAGCAAATTAAATAATAGAAGTAAATTGGAAAGTTGTTTAAAATGGTATTCTCTATCTGAATCATGAAAGAACATTTTTGGGTTTCATGTCCCTTTAAGAACAAACCTACAGAACCTATCTTGTTCGTAACCTTGGTGACTTCTCATGTTGAGAATCTGTCCCCATGCCATTTAATACATGAGGCCAATAGCATGTATATACCTATGTAGTAAGAACACTTACAAATAGATGGCATGTATATACCTACAGTATATAGTAAGAGCCCTTGCAAAGACATACCATGTATAAGCCTATGTAGAAAGTTCACTTGCAAATATATAGCATGTATGTACCTATATAGTAAGAGCACTCACAGACATAGCATAAATATGCCTATATAGTAAGAGCACTCACAGACATAGCATAAATATGCCTATATAATAAGAGCACTCACAAAGACATAGCATGATTATGCCTATATAATAAGAGCACTCACAAAGACAAAGCATGATTATGCCTATATAGTAAAAGCACTCACAAAGACATAGCATGATTATGCCTATATAGTAAGAGCACTCACAAAGACATAGCATGATTATGCCTATAAAGTAAGAGCACTCACAAAGACATAGCATGATTATGCCTATAAAGTAAGAGCACTCACAAAGACATAGCATGATTATGCCTATATAGTAAGAGCACTCACAAAGACATAGCATGATTATGCCTATATAGTAAGAGCACTCACAAAGACATAGCATGAATATGCCTACATAGTAAGAGCACTCACAAAGACATAGCATGATTATGCCTATAAAGTAAGAGCACTCACAAAGACATAGCATGATTATGCCTATATAGTAAGAGCACTTGCAAAGACATAGCATATGTCTACCTATGCAGCAAGAGAACTTGCAAAGACAAAGCATGTATATGCCTATATATTAAGCACACTTGCAAAGACATAGGCCCCAATGATCGAAAGGGCTACAAGGTGGCTAAATATTCTAAAGGATCTGTCAAAATATTCCAAGCTCCCGACATAACGGCATCACCGAGAGGCATTTACTATACATGCCATTGGTTGGCGATGCTGGCTATAGACAACACCCAGCATTGCCACCCATATTGGAAAGGATCCTTTGAAATAGAACTTCCGTGTCTAACCAGTAATTTCAATACCCCACGACCGCAAACTATCACTACACTAATAAAGATCTAAATCACCACATACCCACTGCAAGTACTATTATATTAACCCCTATACCATTACATACCCACCAAAAGTAATAGTCTATTAATGCCTATACCAACACATACCCACAGAAAGTACTATTTTATTAACCTTTATACCACCACATACCCACAGAAAGTAATATTCTATTAACCTCTAAACCACCACATACCCACAGAAAGTACTATTCTATTAACCCCCCTAAGTTACTTTAGAAAAAAAATCTTGGTTACTTAAAAAAAAAAAGAATCTAAGTTAACTGTATGGGGTTGATTAGGTGTTTATTGTTGTTAGTTAAAATAACACATAGTAAAAGATTATTTTTTTTTTCATCAAATAACATGATCTAATGAAAGTGTTTAATTGTTTTACTGGAATGTCCCTGTAATATAACCTTTTCTAATGAAGAAAAAAAAATGAAATAGCGATGCTGTATATGCATCATAGAATTTTTTTTTTACAGTTTACTGTCTTTTCAAATAAAAACATTTTTAAATATAACAGAAGAAACAATAAAAACTTAAAGGAATAGTCAAGTCAAAATTAAACTTTCATGATTCAGATAGAGCATGCAATTTTAAGCAACGTTCTAATTTACTCCGTAGCGCTGGGTACAATGATAGGGGTATGCAATGACAAAGATTTGTGATAAAATACAAAACATAACAAAGCTAACCAAATCTAGCATAGGAGGAAGAGGGCCCTACTCCGGAGAGCTCACAGTCTATAGGTTTAGGGTGCAGAGACATAAGGTTGATGTAGCTTGTTACATCGGTTGTATTTGCAGCAGTGAGTCAGGCAGTTCATGTACATGTATTAGTTTGTTTCGGATGCGAGGAGGAGGAGAGATGGTAAGCCTCTCTGAATAGGTAAGTTTTCAAGGAGCGTCTGAAGCTATACAAGCTTGGAGACAGTCTAATGGAGCGGGGTAGAGAGTTCCAGAGGACAGGAGCAGCACGTGCAAAGTTTTGGAGGCGGGAGTGGGACATAGAGATAACAGGAGTGTAGAGACGTAGGTCAGAGGTTGATTGAAGAGGACAGGATGGGCAATATTTCACGATGAGAGAGGAAATATAGTTGGGAGTTAGACTGTTGAGTGCTTTGTAGGTTAGGGCTAATACTTTAAATTGTATTCTGGAGTGTATGGGGAGCCAGTGTAGAGACTGGCAGAGCAGAGCTCTTATCAATTTTCTTCATTCTCTTGGGATCTTTATTTGAAAAAGCAAAAATGTAACGTCCCCCTTGCTCTCTCTCTCTATCCCCCCTCTATTTTGCTCTCTCTTTCTCCCCTCTCTTTTGCTCTCTCTTTCTCCCCTCTCTTTTACTCTCTCTCTCCCCCATCTTTTTTGCTCTCTCTCTCCCCCCTCTCTTTTGCTCTCTATCTCCTCCATCTCTTTTGCTCTCTCTCTCCCCCCTCTCTTTTGCTCTCTCTTTCCCCCTCTCTTTTGCTCTCTCTTCCCCCCCTCATTTGTTCTCTCTCTCTCCTCTCATTTGCTTTCTCTCTCTCCTCTCATTTGCTCTCTCTCCTCTCTTTTGCTGTCTCTCTCCCTCTCTTTTGCGCTGTCTCCCCCTCTATTTTGCACTCTCTCCCCCTCTATTTTGCACTCTCTCCCCCTCTCTTTTGCATTCTCTCCCCCCTCTCTTTTGTGCTCTCTCCCCGCTCTCTTTTGTGCTCTCTCCCCCATCTCTTTTGTGCTCTCTCCCCCATCTCTTTGTGCTCTCTCCCCCCTCTCTTTTGTGCTCTCTCCCCCCCTCTCTTTTGTGCTCTCTCCCCCTCTCTTTTGTGCTCTCTCCCCCTCTCTTTTGTGCTCTGTCCCCCCTCTCTTTTGTGCTCTCTCCCCCTCTCTTTTGTGCTCTCTCCCCCTCTCTTTTGTGCTCTCTCCCCCCTCTCTTTTGTGCTCTCTCCCCCTCTCTTTTGTGCTCCCTCCCCCTCTCTTTTGTGCTCTCTCCCCCCTCTCTTTTGCGCTCTCTCCCCCTCTTTTGCGCTCTCTGTCCCTCTCTTTTGCACTCTCTCCCCCTCTCTTTTGCGGTCCCTCCCCCTCTCGTTTGTGCTCTCTCCTCCTCTTGTTTGTGCTCTCTCCTCCTCTTGTTTGTGCTCTCTCCTCCTCTTGTTTGTGCTCTCTCCCCCTCTTGTTTGTGCTCTCTCCCCCTCTCGTTTGTGCTCTCTCCACCTCTCTTTTGTGCTCTCTCCCCTCTCTTTTGTGCTCTCTCCCCCTCTCTTTTGTGCTCTCTCCCCCTCTCTTTTCCGCTCTCTCCCCCCTCTCTTTTGTGCTCTCCCCCTCTCTTTTGTGCTCTCTCCCCCTCTCTTTTCTGCTCTCTCCACCTCTCTGTTGCTGTCTCTCTCCAACTCTTTATTCCCCCTCTTCTTCTCTCTCTACCCCCCTCTTTAGAGCTCTCTGTCTCGGCAGTCGGCCCCGGTACCTGGCCCATCCCGGCCCCGTCCGTTCCACGTCAGCCCTGCCCGCGCCACACCCGGCCCGTCCGTGCCACACCCAACCCCGCCCGTGCCACATCCGTCCCCGCCCATGTCACGTCCGGCCCCGCTTGTGCCACACCCTGACCCACCCACGTAACGCCCGGGCCCCACCCATGTCGCACCCGTATGGCCACGCCCACATCACATCCGCCCGGCCACGCCCAATCCACCACACGACAGATCAGTTGGAAGGCCAGGTGTGTTTGTTTAGATTAATTTTTTTCTATTGATTCATCTCTTTATTTCATTGTAAAAAGCTTACACTCCCTTTAGGTTATCATGAACATCCAGAAAGTGCAAGACTCTCACAGAGTAAAATTTAGTAGTTTGTCAGGCAATTAAACATATGTTGCATTTTAATGAGCAAACTTTACTTATGCATCTCAGGAATATCCTCTGTCAATTTCTCTTTAATTCACTAATATAACAAGTCATGGTTACTTTCTTTTTTTCTTGTTTGTGTGTGTGATTATAAGCTTAATTCATGTGTGTGATTTGTGGGCTGGGAAATCAACAAAAGAACAATTTTTAGTTTCTGATGAACTAAAATAAAGATATTAAACACAGCCTAAGAGTTAGGGGTAATATGAACCTGATGGCAGCCATCTTGTTCCCCGCAGCCATCTTGTGATGATTAGCATCCATTTTATAATGAATAGACTTTATTATACTGGGTTATTATGTAGTGAGAAATATGCTGATGTTAGTAAAATTGTATTAGTATTACTGGCCTTGTAGAAGGTTCCTGGCAAGGCACCTGGAAGGCTGTTATCTAGGTAAGATGGCCAAACGACCTTGCTTTAGGCTGAAATATGTGCCCAGATATATTTTTGCTACTGTCATAAGAAACACTCCTTCATACTCCTCTTTTTCTCATGTATTTTTGTAAGCTTCTTTTGTTCATGAAATATGGTACGAGATAACGTGGTTCAAACGTGTCATCCCCTTAACCCTATATGCTGGTACTGTACACTATAAGAACTGCTTACACTGTTCAATAAAGATGATTGGCTTTAGATCATAATGCTGCGTGGTCTGAGTCATTCTAAGGGATCCTTATCAGATAATCTGCATATGCCTCAGGTGGTACACTAGGCCTGTGGCTTCGGCCTGACCTGACACTTACCCCCCTGGAGTAACACCTAACAATTTTGGTGTCAGTTTGTGGGATTCGCAGTGAGTAAGTATGAGTGCTTTTACCATGCTTTCCTTCTGTGAATCTGAACCTAAATTTAGTCTGGCAATAGGTGTTGATAATATATGATAAAGGGTTAAAGGGGTTCCTGTGGTTGAAGCACAGGTTTGCGGAGGTTATAGTCCTGCCGGCAGTTTTGATACCCCTCCAGACAGGTGTAGAGTCCTGTGCTGGGATACGACAGGTATTGTGAGTCCTGTCTGTGATAAGCGCGCAAGAAATATATGAATGCCAGTTGACAGGGAGCTTTTAAGCTAAGCTCCCCCGGGAAAGGTGGCAGTGAGTGAGTCTCACGTGTGTTAAAGTTTCCCATATTCATTCCCATAATAGAGTTTTGTTACCCACCTGAAGCTCATGTTGATATCTGATGCTTGCTTTGTTTTGTTTGTGTTTTGCTGCTATATACGTGCTTAGAAAATATTAAGTGGCTATGCATGTTATTATTGTGGCTATTATTGTGTTGAGAAATGGGATCTGCTTATAGATAAGAATGCACAGAGAAAATTAAATGTATAAGGTAAAAAAAAAGAAGAGTTAATAGTTTCTGCAAAAGACAGAAATATTTTTAAAACACTGTCAGTGAGTACTGCTGTGTGGTAAATAGAGAAATCTCTGTGTTAAAAAATGTAGCAGGCAAAGAAGGGGGGCCACCACTGAGCGCGCACATAGATCAGAAAAAAAAAAAAGGAAAGAAACCTGTTACAGCAGCTCCGTTTGTAAGAGTTTTTGTTTGCTTGCAGTAATTAAAAGGAAATTTAGGAAATTTTGTAAATTGAGATGCATAATGTGTGATGGTCTGTCGGTTCTCACTGTGGTATGAGTGTAACAGATTTACTTTAAACCAAAAAAACAGAATGTGTTATTTGAAAATGATTGTCCCAATCCGTGCAAAAGTGGCCATTTTGCGGGGGATTCGGAAAGAAAAATACATTTTGAACTTGGTGACAAGTTAATCTGGTGGTCTTTTATATGTGGTATGCTATGAAATAGATGTTTTTCTGAGAAAGGAAAAAAGGGAGTGAATCTCTGGTATGCGAGATGGAATGAGCGTGTGTGTTTGTATCGCTGTAAAAATGTTTCTTTCTGTTTCTCTGCTGGGAAATCAGACATTGTAAGAAGATATTTTGTAAGTGTTATTTTTTATATACCTGTATTTAAAGTCAGCAGTGGCATTAATAAGCAGTTTTAGTTTTAAGTGATAATTGTTTTTCGGCATGTAAAGAACTAAATAATACTTTTATGTTTTTATTTCTTTTTTTTCTGGGTTTAGATTATTTTTTTTCTATTGATTCATCTCTTTATTTCATTGTAAAAAGCTTACACTCCCTTTAGGTTATTATGAACATCCAGAAAGTAAAATTTAGTAGTTTGTCAGGCAATTAAACATATGTTGCATTTTAATGAGCAAACTTTACTTATGCATGTCAGGAATATCCTCTGTCAATTTCTCTTTAATTCACTAATATAACAAGTCATGGTTACTTTCTTTTTTTCTTGTTTGTGTGTGTGATTATAAGCTTAATTCATGTGTGTGATTTGTGGGCTGGGAAATCAACAAAAGAACAATTTTTAGTTTCTGATGAACTAAAATAAAGATATTAAACACAGCCTAAGTTAGCCCACATGCAACTTCAGCTTAAAGGGACATAAAACATTTTTCAGATAGAGAATACAATTTAAAAAATGTTTTCAATTTACTTCTATTCTATGAAGCATTCCATTATAGAGTTGAGGAAGACTTGATAGAGTTGTCTAGAACACATGAGAGAACCTACCCCAATCTAGCCAATTTACAGAAACTTGCACTTGAAAAATTTAAAAATAGAGAAAATCTAGTTATACAAGAGTTGAATAAGGGAGGTAGTATTGTTGTTCAGGACAAGGCTGATTATATCATTGAGGCTAAAAGACAGTTATATGATAAAAATGTATACCAAAAACTTTGCAGAGATCCCACTGAGGATTATAAATTAAAACTTTGGAATTTATTGGATGATGGGCTGGGGGAAGGTATTCTAGACCCTGATACTTTTGATTTTCTTTTTGTATCTAGACCAGTGACCCCTATCTTTCACCACCTTCCTAAGGTACATAAGTCCTTGGAGGGGGATAAAGGTAGACCCATTATTTCGAGCATTGGGTCACTAGTTGAGAATCTTTCGAGCTGGGTGGAATCACTCCTCCAACCACTTGTGTACCAATTGCCTTCTTACCTGAGGGATGCTAAGCATCTTCTTAATAGTCTGGACCAGTTTTTCTAGAATAACTGCACATGGCTCACAGTTGATGTGGTTGGACTATATTCTGCCATCCCACATCACTGTGGTCTTGAGGCAGTAAAATTCTCACTGGACCACTATAGTAACTATGATAGTACACTGAAAGACTGCATAATTGGAGTGTTAGACTTTTTGATAATGTAAATAAGTGATGAGAGACAGCTCCTTTTCAAACAGGGGCACAGGAAAGGGTTAGCCAAACCCCAATGTCAATTTCAAAAAGGTAATTTTCCAGCCTCCAGTAGATTTTTAAAAGACCTTTATTAGTTTTTTACAGGGTCCATTGTAACAACGACGTTTCGAACCTATACCAGGTTCTTAAACATGATTAAGAACCTGGTATAGGTTCGAAACGTCGTTGTTACAATGGACCCTGTAAAAAACTAATAAAGGTCTTTTAAAAATCTACTGGAGGCTGGAAAATTACCTTTTTGAAATAGACTTTTTGATAAGCCATAATTACTTTTAATTTAAAGGGACACTAAACCCACAATTTTTCTTTCATGATTTAGGTAGAGAATACCATTTTAAACAACATTCCAATTTACTTCTATTATCTAACTTTCTCCATTCTTTAGTTTAGATTAGATTAGATTAGATTCATTTATTGTCATTGTACAGAGTAAAAAACAGAGACAACGAAATTGTAATTAAATATCATTTGCTTTAGATATCATTTGCTTAAGAAATAGCAATGCACATGGGTGAGCCAATCACACGAGGCATTTATGTGCAGCCACCAATCAGCAACTACTTAAGCCTATCTAGATATGCTTTTCAGCAAAGGATTTCAATAGAATGAAGGAAAATAGATAATAGAAGTAAATTAGAAAGTTGTTTAAAAATTCCATGCTTTTTCTAAATCATGAAAGAAAAAAATTGGGTGTAATGTCCCTTTAAAGGTGAGCTTTTTCTCCAGAGACGTAGGACTGTTATGGGTGCTAAATTTTCTCCAGCCTATACAAACCAATTTATGGGTTGGTGGGAGTGGTCCCACGTTTTTTGGAGAGAACAATCCAATCAGGTATTGTATCAGTCTATAAAAGATCTGTAGACAACCTTCTGCTTATTTGGACAGTTACAGAACTAGAGACCAAGGAATTTATACCATACATTGATAAAAACAAAATTAATTTGCAGTTCACTCATTCTGTTGAAAAACATAAGATTCCATATCTGGACGTAATTTAATGGGTGATGATACATCTAGGAAGGTTCATACCACCATGTATATAAAACCGATTACATCTAATGCTTTATTGTATGCATAACATAATCACTTTGTAGTGGCCAAAGGACGGTTCATTCGAATTAAGCAAAACTGTACCAATGACTAAGATTTCATTAGAGAAAGTGAAATTCTTAAATATCAATTGTTTGAAAGGGGCTATTCTTGTAAGGTAATCAATAGAGCCCATCCGGAAGTTACTCGTATGACCAGTGAACAAATGCTAGCAGACACTCGACCATAAAATCCACAGAGTACATTTGATAATTCAAAGCGTAGTTACAACCTTTAGTTCACAATTTAGAGAGGTGTGTAACATCATAGACAAACATCTGCCTATTTTGACTTCAGAAGACAATCTAAAAGATGTTATTTCTAATGGGTGTAACTATGCAGCCAGAAGAGGCTGTACTCTGGGCAACTAGTTGTCACCTAGCATGTTGAAAACAACTAAAAGCTATAATAGCAGTTGGTTGATAATAAGGGCCATTACAAGTGCCATTATAGCAAATGCATTGCCTGTCAGTGTACTAAAATATCATGCAATTGTAAATCCAAACTCACACAGAAATCGTATGAATTTATCTGGCTGCACAAATTGTCGCACTACATATGTGGTGTATCTGGTGGAATGTATCATATGCAACAAGCAACACGTAGGGTGTTCAACTAGGGTGCCACATAACCGTATAAGAGAGCACCTCAAAAACATTGATAATGGTGTAGAATGTTTAGATCTAGCTAGCGATTTCATATTTCAGCACAGACAGAATGTCACAAGCAACGGCAAATCATAGAACATGTACGAGCCCCATTGCGAGGGGTAGATAGTCAGTAAACTTTTATACAGGGAAGCATTTTGGACCTTCCAACTTAAAACAAGAAGGCCATATGGTTTCAATATTGAAGGTGATGTGATTAACTTCTGGTCCCACCAATAACTAAGGATTTTGAATAGTGGAGGTCAATTATACTTAAACCTTTTGATATTTGCTGACTCTCTAAGAACTTGAAATCATACCAAATTTTTGTTGTATTTCCCAGCCAAATCCCTGTTAAAATAAAGTAGGTTAGCCTTCCCATTCCTACACTCAATTATTGATATATATATATATATATACTTTTCAACTATTTCTATTTATAATTCCCCCTTGCTCTTATAATGGCCACAATAGAAAAAGAGCTATGGTGCATGCAATTTAGATAAACTCATGTTTAAATGTTAAGTCTCTTATGCCGAATCCTATTTGACATGTAGCAAAACTTACTCATTTTTTTTTCTCTTGGATATAATAAGTTTTAATGGAGTATTATTAAAGTGAAGGTAAACCTTGATGAATGAAAGCCTGTTTTTTAAAAATACTATTAAAAACAGGGGCACTTTCATTCATCAAAGTTTACAAATCAGCCGTTTTGATTAAAAACTTACCTTTTTTTCTTTTCACAGCCAGAGCAGCTTCCCCCTCCTGGAAATCCTCTCTTCACACGTCAGCAATGACTAATCCGACTTCCTCCAATCACAGCATGGTCTCAGGCAATGACTACCCTGGCGGGAAAGCTGTGATTGGAGGAAACCGGATTAGTCATTGATGACGTGTGAAGAGAGGATTTCCAGGAGGGGGAAGTTGCTCTGGCTGTGAAAAGAAAAAAATGTTTTTAATCAAAATGGCTGCTTTGTAAACTTTGATGAATGAAAGTGCCCCTGTTTTTAATAGTATTTTTAAAAAACGGGCTTTCATTCATCAAAGTTTACCTTCACTTTAAGTAAAATTTATAGCATAAGTTTAAATGTAAAGCTAAAAATGCCTAATGTAAACAATGAGAGAGTTATTATGTATCCTAATACCCGGTTATTGAAAATTGTTACGTATTCTGTTACGTCTGTTAGTCAAAAAGGTGATTTTTACTTTAAGATTTCCAGAGAGTTGTAATTGAGGTGCAGCTCTCTGAGCTATTTAAGGCTGCAGGCAGCTGCACATTCAATATGTCTATGATTAAGGTGAGTGTATTGCCGAAGCGCTAATACGCTGGAGTCAAGTATTGATTTTCCTGTTTGTTATTATTCCAATAAATCCATTTTTTAATGCATTGAGATTCGCTGGTTGCTTTCTGTTTTTCTACTAATTTACCTTTATAATCAAATGTGCTTCATTCTCATGTTATTTTTTGCTGAAAAAATATCTAGATAGGTAGCGTGCACATGCCTTAAACACTACATGGCAGGAAATAGTGCTGCCAACTAGTGCTCTTGCTAAAGTATAACATTGTTGCAAAACTGCTGCCATATAGTGCTGCAGACACGTGCACACTCCTGACCTGCTTTTCAATAAAGGATGACAAGAAAATATGATAATAGAAGTACATAGAAAGTTGTTTAAAAGTGAATGTTCTATCTGAATCTTGAAAGAAAAAAAATGTGGTTGTATGTCCCTTTAACTTTGAAGTTCACTGAATAAAATGCTAACCTTTTAGAAATAGATTCTTCTCTTTTGCTGAAAGCACCAAAGACACTACTGTCTCTTGTATATCTTGTCACTTGTATTACTTTATTATTAGCTTAGTAATTCCTGTGTGCATACCCACAACCAACCCTTGGAGCTAATTCATGGAATTAAACATTTGCAAGGTGGTTAACAATGTCAGAGGTACCATTGCTTTTCAGGTCCTATTTTAAGTATTTTAACAGCAACTACTGAAAACATGACAGTTCAGATCATCCAGAATCACATTTAAGCATCTACGTGCCAAGAAACTGGACCTCAAATCAGATACACGTCTCCAGCAACCACTTGAAAAAACTGGCTAACGAAGAGGTCTTAAACACACATAAACATGCAAATGTACATATTCTCTCTTCTGTACTGAGTTCTTCCTTTTTATCACCTAGTCTCCCTTCCTACATTGCAAATTTAATTTTTTTTTTTTTTAAATGTCTTACATTTTAGGACTGAAAGTAAAAAACTGCATTGGGAAATGTTGAAATTCATTCTAAGGGGTTGATTTACCAAGCAGTCAATCGGCCCCAATGCCTTTTTTATTCCGCGTGAACCTTCAGGCTCGCCGGAAACAGGAGTTAAGACCGTTACTCCTTAACTCGTTCGCTGCCTCTGAGGCTGCAGACATCAATCCACCCAATTGCATACGATCGGGTTGATTGACAACCCTGCTGGTGGCTGGAAATCTGCATGGGGCAGCAATGCACAAGCAGTTCACCAGAGCTGCTTGTTTAATGATAAATGCTAACAGCGTATGCTGTCGGCATTTATCGATGTGCGGCGGACATTATCGCTACAGTGAATCATGTCTGTCCGCACAATGGTAAATATACTCCTAAAGATGATCAACAATAATCAAGTAGCACAAGTGAGTGAAGAATATAATCACAAAAATGTTTTAATTCAGACTATTTTATTGGCAACAATAATGTGGGGCTTTCAGGTGCAAAGCCAAAATTTGTCACTGAACACTGGCACATGACATATTTAATAATAATTTTTTAATCAACATTCTATAATAAACAGCAACACGCTTAGCACACACAGCAAACACATTCGTCCTTGAGGACATATGACCATGAGCAGCTGTGGAGCGATCAGTACAACCTTAATCGAATAAGTAAATAAATGTATAAATAAATACAGTTTGTATGATCAGCAAACAAACACAGATATAATGGACAGACAGACAGTAATGATATAACATGCCTGAAAAGAAAAAAAGGGTTTCAGACAGCTATGTCCTGTAATACAATTTATAGCCATTTCTAACATATCAAAATACATTGGCCTAGATTAAACTAACGGATGAGCGAATGCTTTTCTACATTTTAAAAATAAAACAAATTACACATTTGTTCGTTTGTTTCGAATTTCGAATGTTTGCACAACATTTTAAAATTTGTTTATTGTGATGGTATGTCTAATACTTTATTTCAATGTAATATTTGATTCAAATATTTCTAGTAATTCGATTCAAATTATGCAATATTCGAATTTGAAAAATTTGTATCTATATATTTGTAATAGTGTTTCTAATGCTCTCTTTAAATGTAATATTCAAATTATGCAATATTCGAAATAGGAACATTCCAATTGATATATTTGTATCTATTATGTATCAATTTACTAAATTCCCTACCACATAAACTATTGAACTTCAGAATAGTATTTGTTAAATCGAATGTTAAATTCGAAATTTCAAATGTGGATATTTGATTTAATTATGAACATTCAAAACGAAAGTAACCAATTACTGAATTTGTTACTGCATTTAAATGGATTTTCATTATTATCAACATTCTGTCCAGAACGAATGTCCACAGGACTATTGGTTCTACCAAACAAATTACACTTTCAGCACATTTGCCCATTCCTAACCAGGGCCAGGGCATTTTAAGGCAGAGCGCCCCTCTTCCCTCCCAACCTTCTGTTATTGAAGCATACCCCAAAACTGATAAATATAATGTACTAGTCCCAACCTTCTGTTGCAGAATCTATTGCATTTCACATTTAAATAAAGAATAGTCGCTTATTGTTCTTCAGCTTGTGTAGTTAACATTCTTTTAAAATAACAGGGCAGGTGGGGGGAATGGTCATGACCTGGTTTAGAGACACAGCAAGGCAGTAAGTGGCAGGACAGGGTTGGCCTTACATCAGTCTCAAATAATAATTCTGGTGATTGGGCAAGGATAAACCAAATGGGCAAAAACTGGCCTTAGTGCACTGAGCAAATGCTGTGTATGTCCTAAGCTTAGTCTGGGCCTGCAACCATATTGTGCATGGGTAGGAATCCTTGCAATATATCAGGAGGTGGAACAAACGATGCAGCCCATTAATAATGAAGGGGAGCACAGTCAGAGAGCCAATAATTGATGGGGAGAACATGTATACAGGAGAATGAAGCATAAGAATACAAGTGCAGGATACTTACAGTGTAGTGTATGGAGCACAGCTGGCAGTGAGCAATTAAAAAAATATGAAAATAATGCATACAACAAGACTTCTCCTATTTAGATCTGACCGGAATGGATTATTCCTCCACAGGTCCTAATCCCATGCTGACAAGAGCTCCACCAATTATATAAGAGTTAGAGGTAGCAAGTTATAGTACGGCATCTCAGCATACCTGGAGAGATTTCTCTGTGCACAAAAATATTTTGCTAGCTGCAGTAAAAAAGGTCATATAGCATTTATTTTAAACAACTTTCCAACTGATTTCTATTATCAAATTTGCTTCTTTCTCTTGGTATTTTTTGATGAAGGAGTAATAATGCACTACTGGGAGCTAGCGGAACGCATCCGGTAAGCCAATGAAAAAAGACATATATCTGCAGCCATCAATCAGAAGCTAGCTTTTAGCCTACCTAGGTATGCTTTTAACAAAGGATGCCAAGAGAAGAAGCAAATTAGACAGTATAAATAAAGTGCACATTTGTTTAAAATTGCATGCTCTGTCTGAATGAGGAAAGATTAATTTTCACTTTACTATCCCTTTAATGCTTATAATGAAGCCAAATTGCAAACAAAACTTGGTTTTATGCCCTTTTCATTTTAATACAGTTCTTCCATTAAAATGTTCTGTTTTTACAGGAAAAAAAATACCTGTCCTCCAGATATTAAAGGTTGCACATAAAAAATATCCGATTACTATGTGGAGATTGTATCACCCAAGCTAGTACACTATATAGGACTTGATTACAAGTGGCTCGCTATATAGGGCTTGATAACAAGTGGTGCACTATTTAGCACTTTCACTCAAGCGTTAAACATGCCAGAAATATGAGAGGGAAACCTGGCACACGCTAACTTCAAGACTTCGGATATACCGACCGTGCTAACTTATTCTAGGCATAAATTCAATGGAGATGGCAGAATAAAATAAAAATATCTTGTGAGTTAACCCGAGAGGATTTATTAATATTTCACATTTTATTATATATATATATATATATATATATTTATATTTATATTTATATTTATACACACATATATACCTATTCATATAGATATATAAATATAAATGTATATTTATTTCATATGATAGTAAGAGTACACGAGCCTTGATGTGTGGGCATGAATTCCCACCACTATGAAAAGGCAAAAAATCCCAAATAACAAGAACTTGTAACCCTTCCTACCTCCCTGTACTACTCAGTTTGTTCTTTGCCTCCCAGGAATGAAGGTGAAGATTAGAAGTGTTCCGGAATTTTTTCATAGATAGGGATTCTCAGGCTTATGTGAGACCCTTTACCCCTCAAGATTTTAGATTTATGTGGTATAGGAGTACAGTGGCTATTGGCACAGTATTTGCTTATTGTATTTCAGCCATTACCACCCTCAGCTGTCGTGGTGAAAAGTCCCTTAGCTACTGTGGGATCATTGTGTATTCCTCTCCTATATCATCACTGGATGGGTTCCCTACTGCATAGAGCTTTTGCTATGCTGGTAAGATCAGTGGAGTGGGTACTACTATCAGGGAAGTGAAATCTGTGCTCACATAGGCCACATGCTATTTGTATATACTACATACAGTATAGCATAGGCAGGAGACTCAGGTAACACTGTCAGACAGATGTCATATAGTGTATTACACTGTTTTTTGCACATGCCATGATATAAGGGGACTTGTGGACTCTCAACTGTCTATTATGGACCTCTGGAGATCATATTTAACATTTATTTAATTTTTGTCCGGAAAGCAATTGTTCAGTTAACACTTTTATGGGTTGTGCACCGCTGCATATGTTTGTTAATTTGACATTCTTTTTTTACTGATACTGCAAACATTTTACTCACCAATAGCTCTGGGCTTGATATTTCACTCAGTTTTGGCGCTCTTTTTTCTCTCAGAGCTGGTAGCCATTACTGCAACACCTGTGAGGAGTTTCTACAGAGTTTTTCTTCTGTTTCTCCCTGTGCCTGTCCACAAGGGGGTGAGTACCTCAGACAAGAGGAGCTACCTGGGGGTTAATAACAATTTTTTTCTGGCTAATAGACAGTTGAATTGTTTACTATTACTTCTCAATATGTCTTTATCTGTGTCTGTGTGTTACATCTGTTCTTTTATTTTGCACTGTATTTTCTGTTGCGGTTATTAGCTTACAGCTAATTTTAGACATTTATTTTATCCGTGACTTTTCAGTTCAAATTTAATTTATTTTATTTGTTCAGCTAGTCACATAATACAGTGTACATTTATCACTGTATTTAAGGATTGTGAACTCAGATATGGAGTCTGACAAATCAGCCCCCTCTGTTCTTTTATCAGACCCATTAGAAGAGATCTACTGATCACATTTATACACAAATGGTGTGTGTAGTTTGCAAATCTGTGCCAGCTTGCCAGCTTGTTTAATTATGCATTGGATGTGTTTTATGCATACTAATCAGCCTTATACTATTGTAACTACTAAAAATGTATGTCATGCTCCTGTATATATCTCTCAGGGAGCTTATACAGATTTTTCACCTAAATATAAAAGCAATCTGCTCTCCACTCTGTTGGAGATTCTGGAAAAAATCCTACGTAACAGTAAACACAAATCTTGTGATACGGTTTCCCATGAGCTACCTACTTCTTATATTCCTCAGCCACATATAGAAATTCCAGAAATTCTTCAGGAAGCTATGTCTGGCAGTTCTGATACATCTTGTGATGGTGAAATATCTTTAGAGGATCAGGAATCAGTCCCTGAATTGGATGCTGATTACTATTTTAGATGTAAGGTTGAACATATACATTTTACTGCATGAAGTGCTTAAGACTGAGGCCAATTTAACAAAGGTCTTGTGGACCTGGTCCGACAGTGCGGATCAGGTCCGCAAGACCTCGCTGAATGCAGAGGGCAATACGCTCTCCGTATTCAGCATTGCACCAGCAGCTCACAAGAGCTGCTGGTGCAAAGCTGCCCCCTGCAGACTAGCGGCCAATGGGCCGCCAGCAGGGAGGTGTCAATCAACCCGATCGTACACAATTGGGTGGAATTGCAGCGATTCTTGTCCGCCTGCTCAGAGCAGGAGGACAGGGTTATGGAGCAGTGGTCTTTAGACTGCTGCTACATAACTTGTGTTTCTTGCGAGTCTAAAGACTCGCCAGTAACACGGCCCTTCAACCTCCATTCAGAGCTTGATAGATAGGCCTCTCTAGGTTTATCTGAAAGTAAACTGTCAATCAATTAAAGGGACATGAAACCCCAAATTTTAGATAGAGAATACAATTTTAAACATTTCAATTTATTTCTATTATTTAATTTCCTTCATTCTTCCTATATCCTTTGTTGAAGAAATAGCAATCCACATGCGTGACCTAATCACATGAGGCATCTATTTGCAGCCACCAATCAGAAGCTAGCTACTGAGTCTATTTAGATACACTTTTCAACAAAAGGATACCAAGTGAATGAAGCAAATTAGATAATAGAAGTAATTTGGAAAGTTGAATAAAATTGCATGCTCTTTATAAATCATTAAAGAACAAAAATGTGGGGTTTCATGTCCTTTTTAAATGTGATTTTTTTTTTTAAGTCTTCCTTTAAAACTCCAGAAGTGTTCCAGGTTCCTGATTTAGTAACTGAATTTATAGCTAAAGCATAAAAAAAATGTTATTCCTTTTGCTTCATCATCCAGGTTTAAGAAAATGTATCCTTTGCTGGAACAAACTTTATAATTATGGAAGTCTTTTCCTAAGGTTTATGGTGCTATTTCCACCATAGCTAAACAGACCGCTATCCCTTTAAAGAAGTGTTTCTCAACCATAGTCCTCGAGCACCCCCAAGAAGCCAGGTTTTCATCATAGCTCAACTAGAGCACAGGTGAAATAATCATATGATCAGTACCGATGGTTACTAATCTGATTTCACCCATCATCTGATTTCACCTGTGCTCTAGTTTAGCTATAATAAAAACCTGGACTGTTGGGGGTACTTGAGGACCGTGGTTGAGAAACACTGCTTTAAAGTACAGTACCTCTTTTACAGATCCTATGGATTGAAAATTGGAGTCCTTCCTCAGAAAGCTGTTCCTTCAAAACAGGGCTTCTTTTTAAACTAGCAGTTTCTTTTACATGTTTAGCTCGTGCCGCAGCTTTATGGTGTGACTCCTTATCTCAACTGGCTGCTGATCAATTATCTGGAGAGGAATTGCAGAAATTACTAACTCTTTTATTTGTGCAGTATTGGACATTATCAAGATTAATGTTAAAAATATGTCCTTTGCAGTCCAGACAAGAAAAGCTTTATGGCTGAAGTCTTGGTCCACTGACATGACTGTCTCCAAGAACTGATTACTAAATATTTCCTTCCAGAGAAATGTTCTGTTTGGTTTTGGTTTGGACTCCACTGTTGCTAAAAGAAAAAGGAGTCTTTCTACCTCAATATAAGAAATCTAGAGGAAAGAACAAACCAGGAAATCGTTTTGGCTCTTTTCACTCCTCTAGGGATCAGTCTTCTTCTTCCCATAAGACAGAATCTTCCAAGCCTTCATGGAAACCAGTGTCATGGTGGTCCAATCTAAGCAGAACAAAAAGTGCAATCAACTCTAAATCTGCATGAAGGGGTGGGCTCCAATCCAGAATCAGTTCTGGCGGAAGAAAGATTGAGTCCCTTTCAGAAGGCCTGGTCTCGATAAGTTCTGGTTCTTAAACATAATTTCCCAGGGGTACAGAATAGGTTTTCAATCCATCCCTCCTCGAGGATGATTTCTTCTGTCTCATGCCATCAAAAATCCTTTGAAGGCTGTGGTCTTCTTCCAGTTTGTTCAAGATCTGGAGAACATTGGGTTATTTCTTGGTTTCTATTGTTCCAAAGAAGGAGGGAGCTTTCAAACCCATATTGGATTTGAAAACTCTAATCAAGTTTCTAAGAGTTCCAATATTTAAGATTGGAACAATTTGCACAATTTTACCCCTTGTCTTACAGGGTCAAATCATGCATAATTAACATCCCCATTCACAAGGACCTTTATCATTTTGTCCAATTTGCTTTTCACAACAAACATTTCCAATGTGTTGCCCTTCCCTTAGTCACTGCTTCACACATATTCATAAATGTTCTGGGAGCCTTGTTGGCTGCAATCAGAACTCAGGACGTATCAGACAACATTCTGATTCAGTCTCCTTTCTTGTCTCTGGTGATCTCTCACACTCACAGACTTCTATCCATTCTACAGGATCACAGTTGCAAGATAAATGTTCCAAAGAGTCACCAAGGACTGTTTTCTGTGAGTTTCGATAGACTCAATTGCCATGCGTCTGTCTCTAACAGACTCTCAAAGACTAAAACTTCAGTCTGCATGTTCTCTTCTTTCTGCTTATCCAATAATGGCTCAATATATTTAAGTAGTGGGCCTAATGGTGACGACATCATATGCGCAGTCCCTTTTGCTTGCTTTCACCTATATCCTCTTCAACAATATATGCTACAAAAAATGTACAAGGAATTATTTGCAATTAGATCAACTAATTGTTCGGGATTTCTCAGTAAAGTAATCCTTATTCTGGTGGATAGACAATCCGTCCTTAGCTCTTGGGTATTACTTTCTTTGACCTTCCTGGGCTATAGTGACCACAGATGCCAGTCTTTTAGGATAGGGTGCAGTCTGGGGAGCTCAGAGAGTGCAAGGAGTTTAGTCTCCTTGGGAGTTGTGGCCTTTTCTGAAAAAGGAAAAATATATCAGTTTTCAATCAGAGAATGTCATGGCTGTGGCATCTGTAAATTATTAGGGAGGAACTCGCAGTCATTTGGCTATGCAAAACGTGTCTCAGATTTTACTATAGGCTGAACAGAATCAATGTATTCTGTCAGCAATTCACATTCTTGGAGTAAAGAATTTGGAGGCTGACTATCTCAGTCGCCAGTATCTACACCCAGGGGAGAGGTTTCTCAATAAAAGAGTATTCAAGCTCAGATGATAAATGCCTCAGTGAGTCCATGGAACTTTCATCTAGCATACCTATTTCCGCCATTTGTTTTTCCAAGAAAAATAGCTTGCATCATGCAGGAGTCTGCCTTAGTCATTTTGGTAGCCCCAACTTGACCCCGCAAAAATTGGTATGCAGACATTATTCAAATGACCATTTCTCCTCCCTGGCTTCTTCTTCATAGCTAAGAGCTATTGTCCCAAGTTCAGCTATTCTATCTAAATTTGAAGGCATAGAGGAGGCGGAGCTAGCCTGTGCCAAGATGGACGCAGGCTTCTAGAGCTCCGAAGTGAGGTCGGTCATTGTGGCAGCTAAAGGACAGGGAAAAGAGTCTTACGGCCTGGATCTCATAACCCATAACACCCGGACACCAACTGACAACTAGAGATCCGGCTGGAGAGCAGGACGGAGCTTCTCCACACAGCCGACACGGAGCTGAACAGCCGACCACGTGGTCTCTTAAGTTACCGCAACAAGGCTCCGGCTTATCCTATGTCTCCTCTTCCCAGCCCTGCCGCACTACGAAGGTCCGCCCGACACCTGGAAGTCCCACAGAGCCTAAGCTGAACCGGAGGCAGATGGACTAAAAGACGGACATCACTGTCCACCAACCGCAACATGTGAGTGTACTTTTTCTAACATCACAGGCAATGCCGGGGGACTATCACTTAAATCTATATCTCTGCCCTCAGTAGCTTACCTATGCTCCAAAGGAGATAAATTATCTGCATAACAGGGGACACTATATACATGACTTGCTGCGCTCCTCCACCGCGGCCTCAGATAAAACTTTTTTCATACTAAGCGCCATCTTTATTGTTGCAAAGAGAGGCTGCAGCGGAGAAACAGAATATATGCCATTCAACCCTTAAATCCAAAACATTTGCACCTGAACCTGCTAAAGAGTGACCGGAGCTATCTGAAACCTGCAGTTCAACTGTTTTGAAAGGCTGCACTTTGTTACATTCAGCGCCCTCTTGCTTATTGCATTCCCCCCTCATGGCATCAAGAAAAGGGCCTAGAACTGATAAATCCGGTAAAGGGCCTAACCCAGCACCACCAAAAGTACACTCCTTCTTTAAAACTATGGAAGGCTCTGCACCGCAATCTCCCCCTCTTTTACATGACACAGCGAACATTTTAAACACCACTGAAAGCCAAACTGAAGGGGACACCACTCTCACAAAAGCAGACATTATGTCACTCCCCTCAAAGGAAGATTTCACTAGTTTTATCTCGCAAGTAAGCTCTATGATAAAGTCAAGTCTTTCTGAAGTTAAAAAAGAAATATCTGAGATTGGCAACAGGATTATGCTTCTTGAAGAGGAAGTGGAACACACCGATAGAATCTTAGATCAGCAGATCCGTCATTCCACCCAAAACTCTGCTCTCATTCAACAACTACAGGATCAAGTCGAGGATCTGGATAACAGAGGCAGACGCCAAAATATTAGGATTCGTGGCGTACCAGAATCCATTAAATCTGCGGATTTGCTGCCCTTTCTTCAAAAGCTGTTCAACGAATTAATGAGAGGGGACAACCACAGTGGAACCCCTGCTGAATACCAACTGGATAGATTCCATCGAGCCCTTCGGCCACCACCTAAAGACACAGCACCGCCACGAGACATCATCCTCAAATTTACAAGCTTCAAAGAAAAAGAAAGTATCTTATCTGCGGCCAGGAAACAAGCCCCCATTACATTTGAGGGCCATGCCCTCCAATTTTTCGCAGACCTCAGCCAAATGACATTAACCAAAAGAAGAGAAATTAGGCCACTCACAACGCATCTGAGGGAATTGAAGATCCCCTATCGTTGGGGTTTCCCCTTTTGTTTAAAAGTAATAAAGGACAATGCTACAATAATCTACAGATCCCAGGAAGATCTGGACACCTTCTGCACCCAGCTGGGAATCAAACCTCCAGAGCTACCAACAATTAGAGATTCTAGCCACGAACCACTGGAACAGAGACCCCAACGTCATGAATGGAGCAGAGTTTCTCGCTATAAAAGAAATAAAACAGCACACAAAAACTCGTCCCCTGAACAGGACAGAGACACTTGATTTTGTAACCTAACCCATTTTATTTGCAAAAATCAGTAGCCCCTGCCCCCCCCTGGCACTCTCCCTGCTACCATAGCCCATGGAATCTCCCTGGTGCTACACTCCTTTAGCCCTCCATGAACATTGTAACACCCCATGTTCTATCTGAATTGGGACAATAATTAACTATAAGCTTCTACCCAGTTGTCCCTCCTACTGTGAACCGAGGTTTAGAGTACTTTCTGATCATCGTCAAGATGGTCCACGTTGCATGCAGCCAAAAATGTTTTAAAACCTTTGGTTCATAGATGAGTAGTATGTTAGATATGTATGTCTAATTAAAACTTTTCCTGTTTGAATACATATCAGTTAACCGACCTGCTACCAAGAGCTGTAGCAATCACTTTTTTCCTCCTTTAGAAATTTCTCCTAGGAGAAACTTATGAGTATCGTTCTCTTTAAATTGTTTTTCCTTTTATGTTTTATCCTGTTTATTGTTGTATCGTTTACATGTGTTTCTCTTCATTCCAGAATGGTCATTGTTTTATATTTCTCTCTACCCTTCCCCTTCCCAACCCTACATTCCTTGTGGTCAGCCCGGGTTCTTAGTGGTATTGAGGACTCCGCAAGTCAGGTAAGCCATAATTCCTATTTGCTGTTAACAAACACTACTGCAACACATAACTCTTCCCTTCAGACTTACTACAATGCTTTAACCACACATATTATCCTATGGCAACCCGTTCGTTAACTATAGTCACACAGAATACTAAGGGGCTGAACTCCCCGACCAAACGATCTGTCGCACTAGCATGGTTTAAACAGTCAAAGGCAGATATTGTTTTTGTGCAGGAGACCCACTTCCCCAAAGACTCACCTCCTACGCTTGCCAGCAAGGACTACCCAACGGGTTTCTTTGCCCATAACATAAGAAAAGTGGGGGGAGTGGGGATTCTGATCAGCAGACATGTCCCTTTCCAACTAACCAAAGTTGAGGTAGATCCAGGAGGTAGATGGATTATAGTTGCAGGACTCTTCCACAACAGACCACTCACGTTAGCTAATATTTACGCTCCCAACACCAAGCACACCAAATTCTTTAAGACCTTAAAGCGACATCTCCTCCTTAACCAGACTGGACCGTTGATTTTGGCAGGGGACTGTAACATAGCACTGGATCCTACATTGGACTGCTCCTCAGGCCGAAGCAGCGTTTCCCCCAAGACCCTATTAGACACAACATCCCTAATTCATCAGCTAGCATTGATTGATGCATGGCGAATGAGGCATCCATCTCAGCGCTCCTTTACCTTTTACTCCAATCCCCATAGAAATCACTCCCGAATTGACTATATCTTTACAGACCAACTTCTTTATGACTCAGTCATGGAGGTTGACATTATCCCAACAACTTGGTCTGACCACGCCATGGTCTCCTTAAGCTTAAAATGGTTAAATGCCCCGTTATCCCCATATGTGTGGAGATTAGATGAGTCATTACTTAAAGACAATGCCTTGACTAAGAGGTTGGCGGAGACTATTGCAGAGTACTTTAGGCTTAACAATGTAGATATCTCCCCCCACACTCTTTGGGAAGCTCATAAGTCGGTGCTGAGAGGCGAGTTTATTAAATATAAAGCGGGGAAAAAGAAGCAGTATAGGGCCCGACATAATAGTATCCTTAGGTCCATTTACACTCTAGAGAGGCGCCACCAGGAGGCCCCCCGAGATGCAGCACTATCTAGCCAGCTTCAACACCGCAGAAATGAACTCAACCAATTGCTATATGCAGAAGCACAAACCAGAGCCCTATACCTTAGGAAATTACACTTAGCTAGATCTAATAAGATAGGCCCGTCGCTGGCTAGAACCCTTAAAGAGCGTAAACTCCACTCTTACATCCATAAAATACTAGATGAATCTGGGAGCTCTGTAGTGGGTAGCCTCTCAATAGCTGATGAATTTAAAAAATATTATAGTAAACTGTATAACTTACCTACCCCACGCGCAGCAAGCACCCCACTCGCAACAGAAAAATACATTGCGGAGGCCTCACTCCCTACCATACCTAAAGAAACCTCTGAAGCCCTAGACAGCCCTATCTCACCTCAAGAAGTGGCAGACGCCATTAAATCTCTTCCCTCCCACAAAAGCCCTGGCCCTGATGGCTTCAGCAACATGTATTATAAGCAGTTTAAGAATTTGTTAACCCCCCATCTCACGTCCCTATTTCATTCTATAGACAATGGTGTGAATTGGTCTAGGGGCTCCCTTGAGGCACATATTTCTGTCATAGCTAAACCAGACAAAGACCCCACATTAGTGGGCAACTACAGACCAATCTCCCTATTAAATTCTGACTTAAAAATTTATGCTAAGATCCTTGCTGCCCGAGTCAACAGAATACTCCCTCAAATCATACATGTCGATCAATCGGGCTTCATACCAAAGAGAGAGGCCCGAGATAACACCATTAGGGTTTTGCACTTGACCGAACAGTCCAGCCGGTCGAACATACCATCTATCCTTATCTCTACAGATGCTGAAAAAGCGTTTGACCGGCTGGACTGGAACTTCCTGAGACAGTGTCTTGGGGCCTTTGGTTTTGGCTCTGTCATGATTCAAAGGATATTTAGCTTATATTCTTGCCCCACAGCTAGGGTTCGCACAAACGGGACTATGTCTGATAGTTTTAATATACAAAACGGCACGAGACAGGGGTGCCCCCTGTCTCCTCTGCTATTCGCTATCTCAATTGAAGTACTTGCTTCACACATCAGGAATAACCCAGACATAACCGGAGTAGAATTAGGCCCAAACACATATAAACTCACCCTTTATGCAGATGATGTCCTAACCCTGCTAACCCACCCACACAGATCTCTGCCACACCTGTTGGAGGAGTTTGATAGGTTTGGTGACCACTCAAACTTCTTGATCAACTCACAAAAGTCGGAAATTCTTAACCTCAATATGAGAAGGTGACTTTGATGCCCTAAAGACACACTGCCAGTACAGACTTCTACATGATAAAATTAAATACTTAGGAATACACATTGCCCCATCCATCAATAAAATATTTAAATACAATTACCTACCTATCCTACATAAGATTAGGAAAGACTTTGACTCCTGGCAAGCTCGCCCCATCTCCTGGTGGGGCAGGATCCAGTCGGTTAAGATGACTACCCTCCCTCAGATCCTATATATCCTACAAGCTGCCCCAGTTCACTTGCCGGTTACATACTTGAATCAACTCCAGGCTTTGATAAACTCCTTCATATGGGGGAATGTTAAACCCCGGATAAGCAAAAGAGTTTTAGTAAAACCACTGGGAGAGGGAGGATTGGGAGTTCCTTTGATCTCTCAATATTATAGCGCAGTTACACAACAGAGAGTGTGGGAGTGGCATGACCGTTCCTCCACTAAGGCATGGGCTACCATAGACTCCTTTCTCTTGGAAACACCTACCATAGGCCCACTTTGTTGGATCTCACACAAATGCAGACCCGTACACGCCAGGACTTCACTGTTATACTCCCACATCTTCCGTACATGGGACTTAGTTAGAACCAAGGTTAAGGGGATATCGTCGTTTACCTCTCCTATGTCCCCAATACCGATAAATGCAGAATTCAGTGGCGGGATAGTCCCACAGATACCAGGCCATATAGGCACAACCCTAACAATCCCTTTCGCATGCCTGACTAACAGAGGGGCCCTGAAACCAAGAACACAACTATCAGACACTGTCGGAGGGGCCTTTTCTCATTGGCTTAAATACGCACAACTGACCCACTTACTGAGAACCTCACCCCACAAACAAGACCTCCTGAGAGAAATGACACGTTTTGAACGTTTCTGCCTTGAAGGAGAGGTCCCTAAGGGGTCCCTATCGATGTTTAAAAAACTGATGGACATGTCCCTTATGCTACCACCCTCGTCATACGACTCACATTGGCAGACTGAATTAGACCTTCCTATTTCCAAAGAGCAGTGGGAAAATATTTTTTACCACTCCTCCAAGTCCTCATCATCTCCCAGGATTCTGGAGATGAACCACAAAATTCTGTACCGATGGTACCTTACCCCAGTTAGGCTTAAGCAAATTTATTCTAGCTCCAACGCGACTTGCTGGAGGGGATGTGGGTCTCCTGGCACGATGGCCCATATTTGGTGGCAGTGTCCGAAGTTGCTTCCCTTCTGGGAGGGCATCATTAGTCATATGAGAATAGTCTTTGGGGATCAATTTAACTTATCACCTCTCACAGCTCTTTTTAGCTACAACCCGGGCAAAATGTGTAAAATTAGATGGAAACTTCTACAAACCTGCCTTAATAGTGCCAGACTACTCATCGCCCGAAAGTGGAAGTCCACAGGTGTGCCCACTGTTCAGGAGTGGCTATTTAACACGTCTGAAATTCTCTCGGTGGAAGAATACTCTTATTTTAAGAGTGGTTGTCTGCCCCTATATCATAACATCCAGTTCTACTGGCAAACATTACTACATGCTCCCATAAGGCCACCTTAGATGGCAAAACAACATGAACATTAACTAACCTATTTCACACACCCGGGCTGGCCCTTTCCCCCCCCCTCCCTTCACTCCCCCCCCCCTCCCCCCTCCTCCCTTATAATATTTGGAATGATGGTTCAACAGTTTTTGAGTTTGAGTTTTGCAAAACTTGTGATGATTTCTCATAAAAGTACAGTATGATTACCCACCTGCTCAGTAAACATATATTGAACACAAATGGACATTTAAGTGAACAGCCTAAGTTTTGGGCAACAGACCTGACCACTCCTCCCACTCTCTGGCAGAAGAAATCTCTGTGTTTGCCCCTTATCCCCCCCTTCCCCCCTGAACTTACTTGTCACATTTGTCTATATGTGGTATGATTTTCTGTACTATGTTTATTATTACTCAATAAAACTTTATTAAACACAAAAAAAAAATAAAAATTTTTTTGAAGGCATAGAGATTGAACGCCTAATTTTAAAGCAAAGAGGGTTTTCTGATGCTGTTATTGATACTTTTTTGCAGGTGGTCAAAAAGCCAGTAACTTGAAGAATCTACCACAAGATTTGGAAGGTATACTGTGATTGCTATTGGAGATTTCAGTTGGCATTTCTTCAGGATTCCTATAATCCTCCAATTCCTGCAAGTTAGTTTAGACAAGGGTCTTTTTGCAAATTTTTTAGAAGGCTCAAATTTTGTATGTTTTCACAAAAAGATAGTCATACTTCCTGACTACATTTAGCCACCAATCATCAAGCGCTACCCTGGTGCTGAATTAAAGATGGGCCGGCTTGTAAGCTTATATTCCTGCTTTTTCAACTAAAGATACCAAGATAATGAAGAAAAATTGATAATAGGAGTAAATTAGAAAGTTGCTTAAAAGGTCATGCTCTATCTGAATCATGATAGAAAAATTTGGGTTCAGTATCCCTTTAAGATCAGGGCCAGATTGGTCTACCAGGATAACAGGAGATTTTCGATGGGCTGCAGCAGCTGGGGCTGGTAAGCTACAATTTAAAGGGCTGATTAATGGATGCAATCATCAATCTGACATTTTTATTTAATACAATTTATTTAAAGTAATATAATTTAATTATGAAAAAAATATTGGGGAAGGAGTGTCCCAGTAATCCCCTTTGAGAAAAATGGGGCACGTGCCTTCTATCGACTCAACGGAAAATAGGGCTGGTCTTCATATTTTTCCAGGGCTGCTTTTTACAGTCTGGCCCTGTTTAAAATAACTAATTCTCCATGTGCGCTAACCCGACATCGCATTAGACCTAAAGTACGAAACCTAAAGTGCGTTATGCATACTTTACATTTCAGTGTTCTTCACAAAAATGTATTTTTATTTTTAAATATATATTTCTATTTATATGATCATGTTAATGTAAAATATATATCTATACCTATATATCTATATATTATGTAAAAAGAAATATATTTATATGACTTATTGTTATCAGATAGTGTTTATATGAGTGCAACTGTTTATTTTAGTGTATTTTTGTTGTGTTTGGTGCAATTTTTATTTTATCCCTAACCCTTTACACAAGGTCTGCAGTCAAGATAATCCGAAGTGTGTTAAATTTGATTGCGCTCGCTTGAACGCAGTTACTTTCAACTTGTAATACGCGCAAATGAACACGCCCACAATATATTATTATCACATGTGTGCAAATATTAGCAAGCCACTTGTAATCTAGTCCATGAGACCTCTTTGATTAAAATATTTCAATAAACATTGCATTAAAGAAAAACATGTTTGCAACTATAAAAGTATCTTGTATATGATATAGTTGAATTTTCTTTGAATAAAGTATTTTGATATTTTTAAAAGAAAAATATACATTTTTAGTAAACACACTGCTTACTAAAGAAAATATGGTCTTGATTACAAATAGAGAACAAAAATATTAGCGATGTGTGCTATCAACGCTCAAGTGTAATCAATAGTGTTTCTGTTTTGAGCTCATAATACAAATTCAAAGTTATTTTTTTCGCTCAGGCGATAGTATAGGGCTTACTAGCATCTGCATAGATAGCACAAATGCACTAAAATTCCTCACATAATAAAGCTCTATAGGAACACACAGTAAACTTTATGCTGGATAGAGGTCAAGCTCTAAGCCATTGATTGATGCACTAACCGAGGGTTTGCTAAGCCGATGGTGTTCAAGAAGTGGAGTTCTTCATGAAGTTATGTTATGTAATATCAATAACAATGGCTTCTTCAAGTCTGCAATGATGGCCCACAATTAAGCCTTTCTGCATGTTGCCTAAGAGCATTCTGGGACATGTATGTTAAAATGCAATTGCTTTACAGCATTTTTACTTAACCAGAACATAACATGTTTGTTATATAAAAATATACAGCATAATTTAAAGGTCATTTTCAGACACTGGATAGGATTCTGGTTTACATTAAAGCTACTGGTCTAGAGAGTGTCTGTTTTATATCAAGGTATTTAGATTTCTAGTACAAAACAATCAGCATGAGATTCACAAGCAATACCTCTTGGCAAAAGCAATATTTGGATCTTTGAACTATAAAACTTTGCTCTTGGGAAAGAACACATGTGTTTATTAATCCTGTCACAACTTATAATCAAAGTTTGATTATCCACATTTTGCTTTATATTAATAGAAAGTGAAAAGTGTATAAATAGGTGTGGAGTGAAACTTATGATTGCAAAAATATTGTTTCATATTGGCCAATAACAATGGCTATATTTGATTTAAAGAGACGTTAAAATATATATATATATATATATATATATATATATTTATTTTTTTATTTCCCATAAATGTAATAATTATTGAAACTAAAAACATTGCAATGTTGACTTATTATTTATTTTGTTTGCTTTTGCTAGTTTCCATTAATGATGTACAATTATGGAAACTGGTGATAAAACCATTTATCTCCATTAAAATCTAAGGAGATTGTTTTACGTTACCTCTAGTTTCCAAACTTTACCACCTTAATGAAAACTAAGTCTTAGGGTAATCTCTACACTACAGCTACAATTAACCTAACAAGCTACCCATTTACTGCAGGGAATATTATAAGTTTGGTGCACAACTGCAATTAGTGGTCTTTTAATTACTAAAAAGCAACGACAAAGCCATGCATGTCTGCTATTTCTGAAAAAAGGGGATCCAAGAGAAGCTTTTACAACCTTTTGTCTTATGATTGCACAAGTTGTGTGTAAATAATTTCAGTGAGAAATCCAAAGTTTGGTGGCAAAACGGTGGCATGAATTATACCGAAATGGAATGAAGATCAATTCATTGGGTTATCTCCTAAAATATATATATATAGATATATATATATATATATATATATATATATGTGTTTTTTTTTTTTTTTGATAGGTAATTTAAAAACAAGACTCTCTGTTTAAATGGAGTGATTGTAAAAATGCTAAAAATTCTTTGATACTGGGTTAGACTACGAGTGAAGCAAAATGTATTGCTCCTGCTTGTGCTTTAAATTCTCTAGACAGAGGCTTTTTGCATGCGTCGGGTAGCACGTGTATTACAAGTTGAAAGTTAAAAGCATTTGCAAAAGAACTTACCTGATGCATGCAAAAAGCCAAACTTTGAATATTTGAGCACGTTAACGTATTCCCCATATAATGAAATGGAACACAAAAAAATGGAAAAAACCTGATTACGTTTTTTCAAGTATGCTCAACCCAACATGAGTTATAAATATTTAATTCCAATGTTCTTCACATAGAAGAATATGTTCTATTTATTCTTAAACACATATTTCTATATATACCTGTATATAATGATTTTTTTTGGTAAATATATATCTTTACCTATATAAATATATATACTGTATATATATATATATATATATATATATATATATGTGTGTGTGTGTGTATGTATACATATATATACACTTACTAATCTCACGGAAATCCGTGATGCACGTGGATCCCTCAGATATCAGGGAGAACTTAGTGGTGAGGCCATTTACGTTTATGGTGGCTGCTGAAATTATTCATTCTCATTGGGGTTTGGTTGGAGGTGTCCCTTTGGAGCCAAGTCTGTGTATACCCCTTATGGTGCTCATAGACTGGGTTTACATAAGCTTTTATTATACCGGTGCCCACAGATGGGGTTCTACTGTTAAGTGAGATTTTTTACTTTTATAACACATTGGAGTGATCCTTTTGAGAGATATTTAAAGGTACATTTATTTCCATTATATCATCTGGTGGACACTGCAACTAACTTATATATGGAACATTTATCCACTGTCTGGTCTGAGTATACCATATTGAGCAATTCTGTATTGCATTTTTGCTGACATAGAGACTACTTCTATTTACGTGTGGATCTTTTAAGCTATACATATTTATCAATTTTCTACTTCTTTGTCATTTTGTAACTCCTAGGCTGAGCGCTGTAATTTTAATTTGACTGAGGACGTCCAGTCTCTCTGTTTTTATTTATTTGGGTATGATGTACAATGGGTACTTGGAGTATGTTTATGTGGAATTCTTTCGAATGTTACAAAAATGTATGATTTTCTAAATATAGTATGTAGGAATTTTAGTTCCAGTCATTAATTTTGTAAATTTTGAATACAATTATTTTTTGCATTGGAAGTGCGGCACTTCTATATATGTATACATATATATGTATACATCTATATATGTATACATATGTATTTATGTGTTTATATGTGTATATGTCTGTAATTACATATATACACATATAAATACATACAGTTGTGCTCATAAGTCTACATACCCTGGCAGAATTTATGATTTATTGGCCATTTTTCAGAGAATATGAATGATAACACAACTTTTCTTTCACTCATGGTTAGTTTTTGGCTGAAGCCATTTATTATCAATCAACTGTGTTTACTCTTCTTAAATCACAATGACAACAGAAACTACCCAAATGACCCTGATCAAAAGTTTACATACCCTGGTGATTTTGGCCTGATGACATGCACACAAGTTGAAAAAAGGGGTTTGAATGGCTATTAAAGGTAACCATCCTCACCTGTGATCTGTTTTCTTGTAATTAGTGTGTGTGTATATAAGGTGAATGTGTTTCTG